>NC_057387.1:51498743-51562872 GCF_019320065.1 Cervus canadensis
ATCCTAGCAAGGCAAGCTCTTCTATATCTGAAGGCAATAGAATAATTCTCTTTTCCTCAATGCACTGCCTTCTGCATTTATTCAGGCAAGACCCTGCCCCAGGACTCACTGAATCATCATCCCTGCCTCCACAGTTCTGCCTGGTGAAAATTATGTGGTTGTGGGTCTGCCTGGCTGAGATCATGAGCCTGCAGCTCTGTGGGGTGGAGCTCATTCTGCCACAGATTCTCTCCTGGGCATTTTCCCCACCCCTTGAAATCAAAATAAAGGCAGCTCTGCACCCCTATTCCACATGTCCACACACTCTGTGGTGGAAGTAGCAGCCCTGGTGATCTCTGAATTGCATTTGGGGTTCTTCCCTTGTCTTAAAGGATAGTGCATATTAATAGAAGAATACGTCCAGTTCTCTTGAGTCTAAGAAGTCCAACCGTCTTTCTTCATTTCATCCCATTTCTCTATTTCCTGTAGTTCCAACTGGCAGTGCTCCTGTGGATACAAGTCTCGTCTCTATTTTTGCCTATTTTGAGATGGCTAATTAAATTTATGATTCACACCACACTGATTTCCTTGTTGAATGGTACATCTCCCACCACATCCTTACTGTTTTCTGCTGGACACACTTTCTTATATTTTATAGTATGGTCAGCCTGAAAATTTTTGAAATCTTTGCATTCTGGTTCCTCTTTCCTTAACAATTGCATCTTCATGCCTTTCTTCTCACATTTCACTATGAACAGTTAGAAGGAACCAATCCTCTCTCTCAATAATTTTCTTAGTTTCATCTACCTTCTACCACATACTAGAATATGAACAAATTCAGGGAGGTAATTTTTGTCACATTATAAAAAGGATTATCTTTCCTCCAGATTTGAATAGCATGTTGCCCATTTCTGTCTGAGTTTTTACCAGAATCACCTTTCTAGTTCTCTTCATGGCAATATTGGTTTTCACTTGTATTTGCTCAAAACTTTCTTGCCTCTATCCATTACCTAATTCCAAAGCTGATTCCACATTTTTAGGTATTTGTTAAATATTAGCACTGCACTTCTTGATACCAGATTCTATATTTGGGTGACACAAGCATTCAATCTATAGCGTCAAGAATGGGTGATAAGAAATTTGATTATATACCTAGAGTGGGGAAAACTTGATAAACTAACTTAGCATAATTCTTATTAAAGTTGGGCTAGGCAAGTCAAGAATAGGGTCCAGGATCAAGTCCTAGTTAATAAGAAACAGAAGAGGGAGAAGGGAGAAGAGCTCAGAGGGAGCCTTACTAATGTTTGTTGAAGGAGGGCATCTTTGTCATTCAGGGAGGGGCCGTGTGGGAACTCTTTGTATTTCTACTCAGCTTTGCTGAAAACCTAAAATGGCTCTAAAAAAGAATATATATTAATTAAAGATATCGGTAAAAATCTTGAACAGACATTCCACAAAAGAATATGTATCAATGGCCAATAAGAACATGATCAAGCACTCAACACATTTATTCAAATTAAACCACAGTAAGCCAACACTACATACCCACAAGAATGGCTAAAATTGAGAAGACTACCCAGTGTTGGTGAAGTTGTGGAGCAACTAGAACTGTCATATATTCTTGGTGGGAGCAGATCAACTCTAACGGAAGTTCTAATATTTTACATTATGCAGAAGTATAGTGATCCCATATAGGAAGTATAAAGTGTAAAAACAAATGAAGATGCAAGACAGAGGTTGATAAATAAACAAATTTATTTATTGTAGTCAATAGGTACTGATTACACTAAACAATCATAATAATCTATGGTGGGATTAAAACGTGAAAAAATAAAATTAAGAATAAAGTGTTCTGAGAGGATTTGGATATAGATCAAGTATTCTAAAGTCTTCAAATTACTTTGGAGGAGAGTAAAGGTGAATAATTTCAAGTCTGATGATTTAAGCAGGAATTTTTTACTTCTAATATGATCAAAGAACCGAGAAATTTTTTAATTTCCATACCATGAGGTATAAACATGATTTTAGCACATCTCATAATTAAAAAAATAAAAACAGCAAAAATGCCAGCAGAGTCAGAAAATATTTTAAAAACATGAACAAACTTGGCTTAATGTATTAATGTAGAACTTGCACTCAACATCTATAAAATATTCATTATTTTTAAACACACTTGCAAATTTTCATGGTTTATGTATATTAAACCAAAAAGCAAGATTTGTAATATTTCAGGCTGAGAGTCTCTAAAAACAGAGCTTGAGAGATATAGTCAAGTGGCTTAGTGAGGAAGTGTTTTTAGTAGAAGAGGTCTGAGGAAGCAGGAGAGGGCAAGAGAGTAACAATTTAAAAATTAAAAAGGCTACAGTCTAAAGTGGAAACTGACTTTAAACTGATCCCATGGGAACTCTGTCACACAAAGAACACCAGAGTTGGTCCTTTCTATGAAGGGCTGAACATCTGCATGGAATGTCAGGCCCTGACTGTGGACCATCCACTTCGGGCACAGCAGCTCCTGTTAAGTCGAGTAAAATTTCCTGAGAAGAGGGCTAACCAGTTATGACAACCAAATGTCTCCAGATATTGCCAAATGCTATCTAGGGAAAAATCAGCATCTTTGGGCACTACTGAACTGAAATAATTAAAAGCAACTTTCTGTAAACACATCCCAATCTCTTAATAGGTACTCTAAGATTTGAACAGTCATAAGGGCTGAATAGAAACATGCAGGAAGGGGCAACTTAACACTGTCTACAGAAGATGTCCTCTTTCCCTTAAAATATGTTTAAATTGCCTGACTCTGATTAGAAGGTAAAACTAACACGATTCAATCCATTCTCTAAGGCCATACTTCCTTGGGTCTCTGTTTTCTGTTGCTTTATTAATGGGTAAAGAATTATGCCCTATTTCACTACATTTTTCAATATCTTGTCCTTTCTTAAATTAAGAATGATATTAAATTAATGATTGGACTCAGAATAATATCCCAAACTCTTGGTATTAGTATCAGTTCAGTTCAGTCATTCAGTCATGTCCGACTCCTTGCGACCCCATGGACTGCAGCATGCCAGACCTCCCTGTCCACCACCAACTCCCAGAGTTTACTCAAACTCATATCCATTGAGTCGGTGATGCCATCCAACCATCTCATCCTCTGTCATCCCCTTCTCCTCCCACCTTCAATCTTTCTCAGCATCAGGGTCTTTCCAAATGAGTCAGCTCTTCACATCAGGTGGCCAAAGTATTGGAGTTTCAGCTTCAATATCAGTCCTTCCAATGAACACTCAGGACTGATCTCCTTTAAGATGGACTGGTTGGATCTCCTTGCAGTCCAAGGGACTTTCAAGAGTCTTTTCCAACACCACAGCTCAAAAACATCAATTCTTCAGTGCTCAGCTTTCTTTAGAGTCCACCTCTCACATCCATACATGACTACTGGGAAAACCATAGCCTTGACTAGACAAACCTTTGTTGGCAAAGTAATGTCTCTGCTTTTTAATATGCTGTCTAGGTTGGTCATAACTTTCCTTCCAAGGAGTAAGCATCTTGTAATTTCATGGCTGCAGTCAACATCTGCAGTGATTTTGAGCCCCAAAACATAAAGTCTGCCACTGTTTCCATTGGTTTTCCATCTATTTGCCATGAAGTGATAGGACCAGATGCCATGGTCTTAGTTTTCTGAATGTTGAGCTTTAAGCCAACTTTCTCACTCTCCTCTTTCACTTTCATCAAGAGGCTTTTTAGTTCTTCACTTTCTGCCATGAGGGTGGTGTCATCTGCTTATCTGAGGTTATTAATAGTTCTCCTGGCCATCTTGATTCCAGCTTGTGCTTCCTCCAGCCCAGTGTTCCTCAGGATGTACTCTGCATATAAGTTAAATAAGCAGGGTGACAATATACAGCCTTGACATACTCCATTTCCTATTTGGAATCAGTCTGTTGTTCCACGTCCAGTTCTAACTGTTGCTTCCTGACCTGCATACAGATTTCCCAAGAGGCAGGTCAGCTGGCCTGGTACTCCTATTTCTTGAAGAATTTTCCAGTTTGTTGTGAAACACACAGTCAAAGGCTTTGGCTTAGTCAACAAAGCAGAAATAGATGTTTTTCTGGAACTCTCTTGCCTTTTCAATGACCCAGCAGATGTTGGCAATTTGATCTCTGGTTCCCCTGCCTTTTCTAAAACCATCCTGAGCGTCTGGAAGTTCACAGTTCAAGTATTGTTGAAGTCCAGCTTGGAGAATTTTGAGTATTACTTTACTAGCATGTGAGATGAGTGCAATTGTATGGTAGTTTGAGCATTCTTTGGCATTACCTTTCTTTGGGATTGGAATGAAAACTGACTTTTTCCAGTCCTGTGGCCACTGCTGAGTTTTCCAAATTGCTGGCATATTGAGTGCAGCATGTTCACAGCATCATTTTTAGGATCTAAAATAGCTCAACTAGAGTTCCATCACCTCCACTAGCTTTGTTCATAGTGATGCTTCCTAAGTTGCACTTGACTTCACATTCCAGGTATTAGTATAAAACATGTGTAAGTAAAATCTCTAGACTTCCTTGCTTTGCATAATAATTCATTTCTTAGAGAGAGTGGTTTCTTCTGAGTCACAGAAGGCCAACCTAATATAGACAATGATAGTGATGATGATAATGATGATGACAAGAGCAATAAATAATAGCAAGACTCGCCTTCATCAATTCATGTTTTGCATATTACTGATGGATCTTTCATTATATATATATATATTTTTTAGCAAAGTTACAATGCAGAGAGCAAAAGTCATACATAGTCCTTACTGACACTGAAGTGGATACCTTTCAATGTAACTGCATTTAGTCACTCAGAAGTGATGTATTTGCCATTGACCACACACTGGTCAATGCGGGAGACATTGGGAAGGCACTAGGATTCTGAGGTTAATAGAATAACCATAGTCCCTGCTCATGCATTTTTTCAGTTCATACATAAGACATTAAAACAAGTTATACAAACCAATATCATATTTTAATTTCCAATAAGCAAAGCAAAAGAATGTAGCACAGGGTGCCATGAATAAGTACAGAAAGGAGACCCAATTTAGGTTAATCAGTCAGCCACTCTTTCCTGACAGAAGGAGAGTTCAGGTGAATTTTTAGTAAGAGCACAGTTAGGGGAGAGGGAGGTGGGAGGGTGGTTCAGGATGGGGAAGACATGTACACCCATGGAGAATTCAAGTCAATGTATGGCAAAACCAATACAATATTGTAAAGTAAAATAAAAAATAAATAAATGAATAAATAAATATTGTTGATTATTTAAAAAAAAAAAAACACAATTAGGAAAGAAATGAGAGAAGTGAATCTCAGATAGGGGAGATTGTGTATAAAATCCCTGACCAGAGAAGAGTTGCATGTGTTTGGTACTTGAAGAAAAGTCCATATGCTAAAGCTGAGATAATATATGAGGAGGGGAGGGGCAGGCAGGAGCTAGATGGGACCTTGCAACCACTGTATAAAGAATGTCTGCTTCTAGGACTTCCGTGCAGAAAAGTGCCATGACTTATTTTGTGTTTTAGAAACCTCACCATGAATACTGAGTGAAAATGAATTGGAGACTGCTAAAAATGATACCAGGGCATGCCATCAGTCCTATAAATAAACCAGTCTGGGGCTTCCTAAAATTACCATGCTGTTTGTAAGAGAATTAGAATGCTAAGTGCCAGATACTTGCTCTTGAAAAATGACAATGAGAGGGGCTGGAACTCTGAGATGTAATGTTCTTTCCTTGTTGCCTCCAAATTGCACACACTTTTAGTCATGGCTTTCCCCCAGCTTTAGTGAGATATAGTTGACATATAAGACTATGTACATTTAAGTAATTAAGTTTTAAACAGTAATTAAGTTTTAAAATGTTCTAGCTTAACAAGGTTTTCAGCCAGAAGCAATAAATCTTATGTCATTCAATGCCATTCCTTGTAAACATAATTCAGATCGAAACTGAAAAAAGGGTTCTTTTTATAATAGGCTCATTTCCAGGAAATCAGCAACCTTTCCGTGTGATCAAAACAAAACCTTATTTTGAATCTAAATAGACAGCAGAATTTGAAAACCATTCAGACAGTAATGAATCACTTTCCCAAAATACATCTACAGATTTTCTTTAGGTACCACACCCTTCCTCTGAGGTACATTGTATTTCACTGGCCAGAAAAATTCTATGGATTGTGCAACTGCTGCTTAGTGGAGAACTTCACCAACTCCAGAGTGGTGTAATTCAATGTGAGTAATTCAACTTAACACATGTCTCTGTTGTCTTGTGTACATTTTGCCACAAGGATTCCAAAGCAAAGTTATCTGGCCACTGTTTGAACCCTGAGAATTTTCCACATGCCTCTTTCTTCTTATGAAAGTGAAAGTGTTATTCACTCAGTTGCATCTGACTCTGCCACCCCAAGAACTATAGCCCACCAGACTCCTCTGTCCATGGAATTCTCCAGGCAAGAATATTAGAGGGGGTGGCCATTCCCTTTGCCAGTGGATTTTTCTTGATCCAGGCGTCAAACCTGGGTCTCCTGAACTGCAGGTGGATTCTTTACCAGTTGAGTCACCAGAGATAAAATTATCAAAATATAAAACAAAGGTTCATTATTTTAACATCCAACCCCCAGTTCTTGAGAGAGAGGGAAATGTGCATGTTTATAAAAATTCATTGACTGCCTCTGGAGCAGAGGGGGAGAAAACAAGAATATAAGTGTCAACATTGTTCAAGTTACTGTGTCTGACACACAGTCAGGCCAAACAAACCAAACACTGGAGTTCAGAGCAGAGAAAGTTCGCTGCAAGAGCCACGCAAAGAGAATGGATGTCTCCTGCTCAAAATGCCTGGACTCTCTCATGGTTTTCCTGGAAGAGTTTTTAAATGTGAAATTTGCAGGGTATGTGATTCCTTCTGATATGTTGATAGTGAGGTAAGAGGGTGATATCTTAACCTTCCAATTTCAACCTGTCTGGGGTCTATGAGGTTGTAGTCAGCAGATAGTCACCATCCTCCATGTGGGTGGGAGTCTTCAGTTCAGTTCAGTCACTCAGTCATGTCTGACTCCTTGCGATCCAATTGACTGCAGCATGCCAGGACTCCCTGTCCATCACCAACTCCTGGGGTTTACTCAAACTCACTTCCATTGAGTTGGTGATGCCATCTTATCCTCTGTCGTTCCCTTCTCCTCCCACCTTCAGTCTTTCTCAGCATCAGGGTCTTTTCAAATGAGTCAGGTCTTCACATCAGGTGGCCAAAGTATTGGAGTTTCAGCTTCAACATCAGTCCTTCCAATGAACACTCAGGACTGATCTCCTTTAGGATGGACTGGTTGGATCTCCTTGCAGTCCAAGGGACTCTCAAGAGTCTTTTCCAACACCACAGTTCAAAAGCATCAATTCTTCCGTGCTCAGCTTTCTTTAGAGTCCACCTCTCACATCCATACATGACTACTGGAAAAACCATAGCCTTGACTAGACAAATCTTTGTTGACAATGTAATGTCTCTGCTTTTTATTTTTTTTTTAATTGACTCTTTTTTATTTCTTCTAGTTCTTTATTAAACAGTTCTTGAATCTTTTCAATCTTTGTTTCCAGGCTATTTATCTGTAACTCCATTTTGTTTTCAAGATTTTGGATCATTTTTATTATCATTATTCTAAATTCTTTTTCAGGTAGATTCCCTATCTCCTCCTCGTTTGTTTGACTTGGTGGGCATTTTTCATGTTCCTTTACCTGTTGGGTATTTCTTTGCCTTTTCATCTTGTTTAGATTGCTGTATCTGGAGTGGGCTTTCTGTATTCTGGAGGTCTGTGGTTCCTTTTTATTCTGGAGGATTAACCCAGTGGGTGGGGTTAGACGATTGGCTTGTCAAGATTTCCTGGTTAGGGGAGCTTGCGTCAGTGTTCTGGTGCGTGGAACTTGATTTCTTCTCTTTGGAGAGCAATGGAGTGCCCAGTAATGAGTTTTGAGATGGGTCTATGTGTTAGGTGTGTCCTTGGGCAGCCTGTATGTTGATGTTCAGGGCTATGTTCCTGCGTTGCTGGAGAATTTGCGTGGTATGTCTTGCTCTAAAACTTACTGGCTCTTGGGTGGTGGTTGGTTTCAGTGTAGGTATGGAGCTTTTGGATGGTCACTTATTGCTTAAAGTTCCATGTAGTCAGGAGTTTTCTGGTGTTCTCAGGTTTTGGGCTTAAGTTTCCTGCCTCTGGATTTCAGTTTTATTCTTCCTGTAGTCTCAGGACTTCTCCAACTATACAGCCCTGATAAGAAAACTTCTAGGTTAATGGCGAAAAGATTCTCCCCCGTTAGGGACACCCAGAGAGGTTCACAGAGTTACATGAAGAAGAGGAGAGGGAGGAGGGAGATAGAGATGAACAGGAGGAGAAAAAGGGGGACTCAAGTGGAGAGAGACAGATCTACGCAGCTGTCTGTTCCCAGAGTGTTCTCCGTAGCCCAGTCACCTACAAGAATTCACAGAATTGGATTGGGAAGAGAAGGGGAAAGGAGGAAATAGAGGTGTTCTGAGGTAGAAAACAGAGAGTCAAGATTGGGAGAGAATAATCTTCGGTTTAAAAATAGGGCTTCTCTTCTTTTTTTTTTTGTAAGGTTATAGTGTATTGAAAATGAAAATTAAGGAGTAGTAGAGGAGAACTAGAGGACTTTAAAAGAAATAAGAGAAAAAGAAAAATAGAAAATAGAAGAGAAAAAGGAAAGAAAAAAAGAAAAAAAAAGAAAGAAAAAGAAAAAAAAAAAAAGAAAAAAAAATTTTTTTTTTCCCCCTAATTAAAAAATCGTAAAAGTCTGTGGAAATGAAAGTTAAGGAGTAATGGGGGAGTAATAGGGGATTTTAAAGGAAAATAAAAGAGAAGAAAGAAAAAAGAAAAAAAAGAAAAAAAGAAAAAAAATAAAAAAAATTAAAAAAAAAAAAAAAAGAGAAAAAAGTAAAATTATATCTAGGAGTTTCTCTGGAGCTGTTGCGGTCAGTGTGGGTTTGGCTCAGTTTCAGATAGCTCCTCGTTCCAGCTTACGCTTCTCGATATCTACAGGGCCCTTCCGGTGTAGTCAATGTTTCCTAGAGGGATTTTAATCTGTTGCACCAGTCCCTTCTGAAGCGGTTCCCTTTGTTTATTTGGCTTCTGTTTGCCGGTCTCTTCAGAGCCTCATTTCCGCCCTGACACAGGCGGGCGGAGGTGGACTCTTATTCAGGTAGCTAGTTCCATCGCTCTGCGGGGCAGGGAGGGGCTTGCGCTGTGGGGACAGGCTTGCGCCACGGGGATGGGCTGGGGCTGCTGGGAGGGGCTGACGCTGCTTTCTCCGTCTGTGCTGCTCAGGCTCCCGGCTGTTCTATATGGAGCGCGGCCCGCGCTGCGCGAGGCTCCAGCCCTCGGGTGTTCCACAAAAGCGCAGAAGGAAAAGCTGCGCCTGCTCTCAGTGCCTTCCCCGTCAGAGCGGTCCAGGCAGCCAGGGGCTTGGTGGGCGCACTCTACCCAGGTGTGGCGCGCCCCCTCCCTTCCGCGTCCCCAGCCCCAGTCCCCGCCCGCGCCGGTCGGGTGCCTGCGCCCTGTGTCTCGCCGCGACCTTCCCCTCCCCCCTGCCTCCTGCCTCCGGCGGGGCTGGGCCGGTCCGCAGCCTGCGAGCTCCTCTCTGGACCCTCTCGGTCTCTTTGTTCTGCGAACGGCCGGCAGTGTGTTCCGGCCGGTTAATTTACTCTCTCTCTGTTGGTCTCCCACAGTTCAAGTTGGCAACTCACAGAAGTTCCCTCCGATTGTCCTCAGGGCACTTGGGCCCGGACCCTACCCCAAGCAATGCCGCCTAAGAGCTCCCGGGACGGATCTCCGTCCTTAGCTCTTTTGTCTCACTTTTTATCTTTTATATTTTGTCCTACCTCCTTTCGAAGACAATGGGCTGCTTTTCTGGGCGCCTGATGACCTCAGCTAGCGATCCGAAGTTGTTTTGCCATCTCTGCTTTTTAATATGCCATCTAGGTTGGTCATAGCTTTTCTTCCAAGGAGTAAGCATCTTTCAATTTCATGGCTGCAATAAAAATCTGCAGTGATTTTGGAGCCCCAAAACTTAAAGTCTGCCACTGTTTCCATTGTTTCTCCAACTATTTGCCATGAAGTGATGGGACCAGATGCCATAATCTTAGTTTTCTGAATGTTGAGCTTTAAGCCAAATTTTTCACTCTTCTCTTTCACTTTCATCAAGAGGCTCTTTAGTTCTTCACTTTCTGCCATAAGGGTGGTGTCATCTGCATATCTGAGGTTATTAATAGTTCTCCTGGCAATCTTAATTCCAGCTTGTGTTTCATCCAGCACAGTGTTCCTCATGATGTGCTCTACATATAAGTTAAATAAGCAGGGTGACAATATACAGCCTTGACGTACTCCTTTCCCTAATTTGAACCAGTCTGTTGTTCCATGTCCAGTTTTAACTGTTGCTTCCTGACCTGCATACAGACTTCTCAAGAGGCAGGTCAGGTGTTCTGGTATTCCCATCTCTTTCAGAATTTTCCAGTTTGTTGTGAAACACAGTCAAAGGCTTTGGCATAGTCAATAAAGCGGAAATAAATGTTTTCCTGGACTTCTATTGTTTTTTTGATGATCCATCAGATGTTGGCAATTTGATCTCTGGTTCCTCTTCCTTTTTTAAACCATCTTGAACATCTGGAAGTTCACAGTTCAAGTATTGTTGAAGCCTGTCTTGGAGAATTTTGAGCATTACTTTACTAGCATGTGAGATGAGTGCATTGTGTGGTAGTTTGAGCATTCTTTGGCATTGCCTTTCTCTGGGATTGGAATGAAAACAGACCTTTTCCAGTTCTGTGGCCACTGCTGAGTTTTCCAAATTTTCTGGCATATGAGTATAGCACGTTCACAGCATCATCTTTAGGATTTGAAATAGCTCAACTGGAATTCCATCACCTCCACTAGCTTTGTTTGTAGTGATGCTTCCTGAAGTCCACTTGACTTCACATTCCAGGATGTCTGGCTCTAGGTGAGTGATCATACCTTCGTGATTATCTGGATCATGAAGATCTTTTTTGTATAGGTCTTCTATGTATTCTTGGCTTCTCTTCTCATATTTTCTGCTTTTGCTAGGTCCATATCATTTCTGTCCTTTATAGAGCCCATCTTTGCATGAAATATTCCCTTGGTATCTCTAGTTTTCTTGAAGAAATCTCTAGTGTTTCCCATTCTATTGTTTTCCTCTATTTCTTTGCACTGGTCACTAAGGAAGGCTTTCTTATCTCTCCTTGCTATTCTTTGGAACTCTGCATTCAAATGGGTATATCTTTCCTTTTCTCCTTTGCGTTTCACTTCTCTTCTTTCCACAGCTATTTGTAAGGCCTCCTCAGACAACCATTTTGCTTTTTTGTTTTTTTGGGGGATGGTCTTGATCCCTGTCTCCTGTACAATGTTATGAACCTCTGTCCATAATTCTTCAGGCACTCTGTCTATCAGATCTAATCTCCTGAATCTATTTCTCACTTTCACTGTATAATCATAAGGTATTTGATTTAGGTCATATCTGCATGGTCTAGTGGTTTTCTTACTGCTGCTACTGCTAAGTCACTTCAGTCGTGTCCAACTCTGTGCAACCCCATAGACGGCAGCCCACCAGGCTCCCCTGTCCCTGGGATTCTCCAGGTAAGAACACCAGAGTGGGTTGCCATTTCCTTCTCCAATGCGTGAAAGTGAAAAGTGAAAGTGAAGCTGCTCAGTTGTGTCCGACTCTTAGCGACCCCATGGACTGTATAGCCTACCAGGCTCCTCCATCCATGGGATTTTCCAGGCAAGTAGGGGTTTTCCCTACTTTCTTCAATTTCAGTCTGAATTTGGCAATAAGGAGTTCATGATCTGAGCCACAGTCTGCTCTCAGTTTGGTTTTTTTTTTTTTTTTTTTGCTGATTGTATAAAGCTTTTCCATCTTTGACTGCAAAGAACACAACCAATCTGATTTCAGTATTGACCATTTGGTGATGTCCATGTGTAGGGTCTTCTCTTATGTTGTTGGAAGAGGGTGTTTGCTATGACCAGTGGGTTCTTTGGGCAACTCTTTTAGCCTTTGCCCTGCTTCATTCTGTACTCTAAGACCAAATTTGCCTGTTACTCCAGGTGTTTCTTAACTTCCTAATTTTTCATTCCTGTCCCCAATAATGAAAAGGACATCCTTTTTGGCTGTTAGTTCCAGAAGGTCTTGTAGGTCTTCATAGAATCATTCAACTTCAGCTTCTTCAGCATTACTGGTCAGGGCATAGACTTGGATTATCGTGATATTGAATGATTTGCCTTGGAAACGAACAGAGGTCATTCTGTCATTTTTGAGATTGCATCCAAGTACTGCATTTCAGACTCTTTTGTTGACTATGATGGCTGCTTTTTTTCTTCTAAGGGATTCTTGCCCACAGTAGTAGATATAATGGCCATCTGAGTTAAATCACCCTTTCCAGTCCATTTTAGTTCGCTGATTCCTAAAATGTCGACATTCACTCTTGCCATCTCTTGTTTGACCACTTCCAATTTGCCTTGGTTTTTCCAGTGGTTGTGTATGGATGTGAGAGTTGGACTGTGAAGAAAGCTGAGCACTGAAAAATTGATGCTTTTGAACTGCGGTGTTGGAGAAGACTCTTGAGATTCCCTTGAACTGCAAGGAGATCCAACCAGTCCATCCTGAAGGAGATCAGTCCTGGGTGTTCATTGGAAGGACTGATGCTGAAGCTAAAACTCCAATACTTTGGCCACCTCAAGTGAAGAGTTGACTCATTTGAAAAGACCCTGATGCTGGGAGGGATTGGGGGCAGGGGGAGAAGGAGACAATAGAGGATGAGATGGCTGGATGGCATCACCGACCCAATGGGCATGAGTCTGAGTAAACTCCGGGAGTTGGTGATGGACAGGGAGGCCTGGCATGCTGTGATTCATGGGGTCACAAAGAGTCAGACACGACTGAGTGACTGAACTGAACTGAATTTGCCTTGATTCATGGAACTGACATTCCAGGTTCTTATGCAATATTGCTCTTTACAGCATCAGACTTTGCTTCTATCACCAGTCACATCCACAACTGGTGTTGTGGGAGTCTTAGTTTCTGTAGAATAACTCAGAGATATGTATATGATGTTATTTCTAGCCCTTCAGGATGAACTAGGAGTCCTGTGGCTCTATTGTCTTATTAACTGTTTGAGCCCACTCCTTGAAACTCAGGGAAGCCCTAGAAGACTAAAGCATTTTTTCCCTACAAGGAACACAGAGGGGCTTTTGTATCTGGGAGGGTCCTACATGGTAAGCAGGACTTAACTAAAAAAAAATGGTGCTAAATTGCTTTGTCAGAGAAATTTTAATTGCTCCCTCATACAAAGTAGTGAGTAGAGGAAAAAATAAAATGAAAATAGGAGGCAAAAGCCAGTAAGGTGGAAAGGGCTGAGGTTTGGTGCACTGAAGAACTCGTAGTTGCCACCAAAGCTGTGATGGGCAAATAAATCTTAGGAATAAAGATGTTCTCTGCTATCTTCAGTAAAATCTATTTCACTCACAAGAGCTCTCTGGAGGGTCTTGTACTGATATTTTTCAATGGGCTTATAAGAGGTGCTATATGCCGCTCTATGTCTCATCTAATGACTGTCCAAAAGGTGAGATGTCACCCTCCCCAGGACTGTAAAGTCATGCTGGAAGGAATTTGTCAATGAGATAGTATATCAGCCAGCCATAGATACCATCCAAATGTCATAGGATATAATGAAAAGTATTCCTTAATCTACTTTCCCCCTTGGGAGGCTGTGTAATTTCAGACAGTCTGCTTGAATTAGATAAATGAGTTTTTATTCCCATAAATCATCTTAGTGAAGTGAAGAAGGCAGTCATGTAAAAGGTAACAAAAAAGAGCTCTGAGAGTGGATTCCTTGGGCAGGGAATAGAAGTCCATGCCATGTAATCTTGGAGAGTTCTATACTCACTACTACATCTCATGTGTCAAGAGAGAGTATCCTAGAGACTGACTTCCTTGTATAAGATTGATTTTGAGACAAGTACTGGAAGATGGGGCTTCCCAGGTTGTGCAGTGGTAAAGAATCCACCTGCTAATGCAGGATATGCAAGAGACACAGATTTGATCCCTGAGTCAGAAAGGTCTCCTAGAGTGGGAAATGGCAACTCACTCCAGTATTCTTGCCTGGAAAATTCCATGGACATTGGCGGGCTTCAGTCCCTGGGGTTGCAAAGAGTTGGATATGACTGAGCTACTGAATACGCACTCAGGAACTGTTCTCCAGAGAGTGAGAGCAGTGTCAATGAAGTGTCCTCTGCAGGAGGAATGGCCATGATTCTGAGACTGTACCCCAGGGAGTGCTTGTGGTCACCATCGGTGATATAGCACCAGCCTAAATCTCACTTCAGAAAAGGGTGAAAGAGGGGAAAGAGGCACTATGTCTTGAACATGAAGGGAGAAGAGGTAAAATAGACATGCAGGGCCTCTCAGAAAGGCACATGAGGAAAACTAGATTTTCATGAATCTATATGTAGTTCTAGTATGCCTGTGTCCAGGAGGTCTTACCAGTAGCTCTGCCACCCCCTAAGTATTCATCCTACAAACTAAAAATCCCTGATATTCCAGATTTCAAGTTCTCTGTTCCTGATATTGCAAAAACAAAGAGAGTGTGTATTCTTCCTCTACTCTTCTTTCTAGCTTGTGAACAAAGTGGTATATTTAACCAGCCAACCCACCAAACCATTTTCATTGCATACATTTTGTGTAATTCTGAAAGTTTAATCTTTTATTTTGTCTATATATATGCCTAGCAATATTCAAGGTGGTTTTCATTTTGGTTTGTTTTTACTGTTTTGACACTATGGGCTACTCTCTCCAATTCTAGAATTCTCCAAGCCCATGCATCTTGTCCCTTATGGGCCACTATTCCTCATGCCTACATTATTCCATTCTGAGAGGCCCTGGCAGGTCTATTTTATCTCTTTTCCACCCATGTTCAAGACATAGGGCCTCCTTCCCCTCTTTCACCATTTTTTGAAGTGAGGCTTAGATCAGTGCTACATCACTGATGGTGACCACAAGCAAGAAAGTAGACTTCTGAACTGAAACTGCTTCAAGTTTGTGCTGCTCTGGAAGGGTTGTTACAACAGTAGATTTGTCTTCCACCAAGTTTTGCATACAGGATGTTAAAATGAGACTCTCCTACTTAAGAATTTTCACTAGACCCCAAAGGTGAATACAGCTGGTGTCAAATAAAGACTTTTTAAAACAAGATGCTACATCTTTTTTTCTGGAGTTAAGTAGAACATGAGAAAAACTTTATTTCAGTTAAATCACATCTCATTAACTTTCATCAGTTTAGGAGATTATTTTAATAATTCTTCCTTTGCCAATATTATACTTTTGTGAATGAAACTCACAGAATATATTTTTAAGAGATACTTTTTTTCTAGTAATAATTTCCTACCATAGAAGATGGGAGAAAGACTCCAAATGTATTTTCTTTTGATAATGATAATAATAGTAAGTTATGAATAGTAAAATAATATTAAAAATAAGTTAATAAACATTAAAACATGAAAACAATAACAAAATAGCAATAATAAAGTACTAATTTAGATTAAAAGAGCTAACTAGTCTTATATTATTCATCTCTGAGGTCACTGTTGTTCAGTTGCTAAGTTGTGTCCAACTCTTTGTGACCCCGTGGACTGCAGCACACCATACTTCCCTGTCCTTCACTATCTCCTGGAGTTTGCTCAAACTCATATCCATTGAGTCAGTGAAGCCATCCAGCCATCTTATCTGTCACCCACTATTCCTCCTACCTTCAATTCTTCCCAGCATCAGGGTCTTTTCCAATGAGTTGGCTCTTTGAGTCAGGTGTCCAAAGCATCAGATCTTCAGCTTCAGTTCTTCCAATGAATATTCAGGATTGATTTCCTTTAGGTTTGACTGGTTTGATCTCTTTGCTATCCATGAGACTCTCAAGAGTCTTCTCCAGCTCCACAGTTTAAAAGCGTCAATTCTTTGGCTCTCAGCCTTCTTTATGGTCCAACTCTCACATCCACTCTTGACTACTAGAAAAATGATAACCTTGATTATACAGACCTTTGTTGGCAAAGTGACATCTCTGCTTTAATATGCTGTCTAGGTTGGTCATGGCTTTTCTTCAAAGGAGAAAGCGTCTTTTAACTTAGTGGCTACAGTTACCATCCACAGTGATTTTGGAGCCCAAGAAAATAAAATCTGGTACTGTTTCCACTTTCCCCCTATCTATTTGCCATGAAGTGATGGGACCATATGTCATGATCTTAGTTTTATGAATGTTGAGTTTTAAGCCAGCTTTTTCACTCTCCTCTTTCACCCTCATCAGAAGTTCCTCTTTGCTTTCTGCCATTAAAGTGGTATCATCTGCATAACTGAGGTTGTTGATATTTCTCCCAGCAATCTTGATTCCAGCTTGTGATCCATCCAACCCAGAATTTTGCATGATGACTCTAAGGTCTTATTTTTGTTTTATAGGCTTGTGGAACAGAATAAGAAACAAAAACGAGAGAGAATAAGCCAGTGAGCTAGTGAGAGAGAGAAAGAAAGAGAAGACAGTCTTCTTTAATGTAGTTTGTGAGGAAGGACTCTTTCTTTGGACTTGGGTGGATGCCCAACACTCTGTCGGTTTCTGTGTCTCAGTAAGCACAGAAGTACTTACTGTAAGGAGTAAGTAAGTACAGTTGAATCTTAACCCAGTTAAGATTCAACTCAAGAAACTGCTAAATTTAATTATGGAATTAAAAAAAATCTGTCTGTGATATTGGTGCATATGACAGAATTTTCAGCTATAAGCATTGTATGATTCTCTTTCATGAGATGGACTCATGGAAACCCAGGTAGAGATTATATTTTTCTAGCTGCTTTTGCATCCAGGTGTGGACATGTGCACTGAGGATGAGTAGAAGGATGAATAGAAGTATATGTATCTTACTTATGGGTCTGCTCCAGAGAACTCAGTCAATCACTCCTATTCGTCTTATTGTCGGGATATCAGAAAATGTGACAGGAGTCAATCTTTGACTTTGCTGATGTATACAACATCTTAGTGGATACTTAACAACAGAATTGGAGGAATCTGAATCTCTGAATGATTTTTTGGAACCTAGGGTGGTGAGATCATAAAATGTCTTTTAAGCTGTAGCACCACCCCCCTAAACCATCTCTATCTCCGGTATCCTCACTTTATTCTCTCTTCCTGCTATCAGCATGAGGAAGCTCAAACATGACTCTGAGCATGCCTAGTAATCTTCAAAGTCTCTACCTGCTTGTGGAATACAGTTCATGAGCCAGGTCTTTCAACTTCATTCTCAGTGAGTCTATTTCACTGGCTATGTGGACCTGGCTGATTCCTAGCATTTAGTCCCTACATACTATTCCCATTTGTATATTTGCCCTCTGCCTTTATTTGCTTTAATGCATATTTCTTCTAGCTACCCTTTTTGAAAGCTGAATCATCCTTTAAGATCCAAAAGAAATGATACCTCCTCAGTGAAGCTATCTATAAACTTCCAGATATAATTAACTGTTGCTTTTTTAGAAAATAAGTGCTTTATTTGTAACATCATTTTTAACGCCCAGTCATTTGTTTTATATTATAAAATTTTAGATTGGATATGAGAAACTTTCTCTCTTCATATTTGAATATGCAATAGCAATAGCTTCACATTTGTATTACATGGACCAGTAAAATGCACTACCAAGTGTTGCAGGAAAAGATAACATTGTCTAATTAAAAAAATCCAAAGAAAGACGATTTATAAAAATTTTTGATACTAAAATTCAAATATGAGGGGAAGAAACTTAATAGAATATCAAACCAGAAAGCCAAGAGAAAATATTTGTGGCATTTGTCAGCTTTCAAAATTTTGTTTATGGATATGACTTCTTTGCTCATTTGAATAATTATTCACTTTTAACTTGTACCTTTATATTATTTTACTTTAAGCAAACACTCAAAATATATAAACTCCAGACCTCTATAATCCTTCACATATCCATCCCCCCACCCCAAAAAATAAATGGAAGAACAGGCTACAAAACAATAGCAATTATTTCTGGACTGTAAAAATAGTAGTTTTAAACATACACATTGTTAACGAAAAAGTACTTACGTTAATAATAACCAGAGCACCTTTAAAAGAGAGAAATGAAAAGAGATCCAAATAATTAAATTAAAATCCCCAAATCTTCTACCACCTCTCCCCAAAGTACCCTGGGAGACAAGTTGTTGAACTATTTCAGCATACTGTTACTTTGCTCACATTTATCCCTGCTGTTCTACCTTCACTGTGGGGTCAAGAAAACTTGACCTAAGCCAACTGTGTTGGACGGGAGGGCTGGGTTTTGCCTGAATTCTTTCAATTTCACTTCTCCTCTACAGGATGACTATTAAAAACAAAAACAAAAGAAAACAAAACAAAACAAAACAAAACAAAAAACTGGCTGGACTTCAGCTTCTAAAGATGAGTACTTCTCCAGGGGGAGCCAGACACCAGAGGAGTTTGAGAGGTGAGCCAGGGGAGCTGAGAATTGTCCCCAGGCTGCAGTGTCTGCACACACCAGGTAAGTTTACTCCTAAACTTTGCGTTCCAATCACATTTCTATTAACTTAACAATAAACCCCCCAGCGCTGACCCCACACGGTGAGCGCGAGTGGGAAGTCTGTGGGCTGTAATGCAAGGCACAAGGGTGTACAGTGGGTGAGGAGCCCTGTGAGGCAGCTCATGTCCCCGGTGTGGGCTGCTGTTCCTCCAGCACCTCTGCAGGCTATAGCAAAAACCCCTGCATGGGAAAAGGGGAAGCATAGCCTCCCTCATCTGCAGAAAGGGAGCTGACTTCCTTTGTAGGACTAAGGGAATAAACCTCCACCCCATTGGAGAGGCTGTGGCAGGGACTGCTTCCTACTGTCCCCTTCTCCCCTCCCCCAACATATTCTGACTCATCTCTCTGGGCATATGGCCAGAAAATATGGTCCTTGACATACAATTTAAATATTTTAAAAATTCTGTCTTGTGTTAACCATATCTAATATTCTAACGACTCTACAAAGCTGTATTTATTTGAAATAATTCATTCTCACTCTCTGTAATCAACTATCTATAAGGTCTAAGTCTGTTTTTTATCCTGCATTATTTTCAAATGTGTGGTCCCTATTAAAAAATACATAACTTACTGTTATTTTTAGGTTTGATTTTTCTGCTCTGTTTTCCTTGTGAGAGTGAAAAAAAAAAATTCCTTAGTTTGCTTTCAATTTCCATAAAATAGCAACAGAAAAATGGGCGGAGGAAAGAGTACAAAGATGAGTGAGAAACAACTGGGAGCTTTTTGTAGAACTCACTGACCTGAAGAGCTGTGGAGCAGAGATACTAATCTGTCAGCTGTTTTATGCATGCACATTAGTCTTGAAATGAGATATCTCAATTTCTGATTCAAAATAGTAAAGTATGTGAGGAATGGAGACGAGAGGGAGAATGTAGCCTGATGATCTGGACTTCAAGGTTCAGATGCTGGCTTTATTCTGGGAAAGCTCAGCTTTTCCATTTAAACCAATGGTAGCTGGGAGGTGACAGTCTCATATCCTGTTGTATAACCAAGACAGCAGCAGATGGAGTGGAGAGAACCCTGCCTGAAGAGATGGGAAATTAAGATCTTCTCTTAGATATTTGTGGGGAGGGTAGGAGCAGGAGGCATTTTCTCCATCCATGACCTCAAGTTTCCTCACTTGCATATGCATTAAGAGAGACTCATTACTGATTCTCAACCAGGGCTCCACACTAGATTCACTGCCCACAATTTTTTTTTTTTTTTTTTGAGTGAAAATCATACTTGACTCAGGCAGTTCTAGTTGCCTTTATTTATTGAATAAGGAAAAAATGAGACCTCAAAACAAATGGGCAGCCTAAGCATGGCAGCCACACTTTTACCCCCAGTCACACCTTAAAAGTTGGGAAAAAAGCATGTTGTCTCCTGGCTTTGACTATAAGTCATTGCTCCGGCCCAAGCTTGCCTCTGACACCCCAGGGAGAAGCTTCTTTCTGGGTAAAGTTTGAAAATGGTGAAGGACCAACTCAGCATTCCTGGAAAATAAGTAGTTCTTTCTTCTTCCTTAATGAAGTCTTGTGGTAGATATGTCTAAGTTATGCAGATCCAACTGAAGGTAGAGTTTGATCCTGAATCCTTTCTCATGGATATTGTTGAACAGATACATAGAAAGTATAGAAATTGATCTTATTAGTCTTCATTAACTTTTTAATTAAGATACAATTTTCATTGGCATATATTATATATCCTTTTCTTGATTTTGATGCACATTTTTATTTAAAAGAAACAAAAACCAAAATCAATTCTCAATGTCCCTGAACAGAGGATGATTCTTAAACTTTGTTGCCAAAAGAATTTTGATGACTTCTAAAGGAGAGAGAAGGCAATGGCAACCCACTCTGGTACTCCTGCCTGGAAAATCCCATGGACAGAGGAGCCTGGTAGGCTGCAGTCCTTGGGGTCGCTGAGAGCTGGATACGGCTGAGCAACTTCACTCTCACTTTTCACTTTCCTGCATTGGAGAAGGAAATGGCAACCCACTCTGGCGTTCTTGCCTGGAGAATCCCAGGGACAGGGGAGACTCCTGGGCTGCTGTCTGTGGGGCTGCACAGAGTTGGACACGACTGAAGCGACTTAGCAGCAGCAAAGAAGGAGAAGAACCAAATTCTGTTTCCTTTTTTCAAAGCTTAGACTGTTTCAGTCCCTTAAATAGCATAAATGGTTCTATAGATACTGCATTTCATTGAACTATCATATGTCAAACCAGAATTGTCAGCTTTAAAACTCAGATTTTGATGAATGCTTGCTATCCTCATCACTAGTTCTAAAACTAATCAACAACTAAGACCAAGAGACAAAAGATGTATGAAACCTCTGTCTTAACATTTTCTGTTAGGATGACCTAATCCCAGGTCATCCCTCAGCCTTGGCTTCACTGATTAATTTTCTCTTAGCACGTGCCTTAGGTCAGGGGAGAAGATGGTCAATGAGGTGATGAATTTGCTTCTCAATAATGATGACCTAACAGAAGCAGAAGATATTAAGAAGAATACACAGAAGAACTGTACAAAATAGATCTTCACGACCCAGATAATCACGATGGTGTGATCACTCACCTAGAGCCAGACATCCTGGAATGTGAAGTCAAGTGGGCCTTAGAAAGCATCACTACAAACAAAGCTAGTGGAGGTGATGGAATTCCAGTTAAGCTATTTCAAATCCTGAAAGATGATGCTGTGAAAGCGCTGCACTCAATTTGCCAGCAAATTTGGAAAACTCAGCAGTGGTCACAAGACTGGAAGAGGTCAGTTTTCATTCCAATCCCAAAGAAAAGCAATGCCAAAGAATGCTCAAACTACTGCACAATTGCACTCTTCTCACACGCTAGTAAAGTAATGCTTAAAATTCTCCAAGTCAGGCTTCAGTAATATGTGAACCGTGAACTTCCAGATGTTCAAGCTGGTTTTAGAAAAGGCAGAGGAACCAGAGATCAAATTGCCAACATCTGCTGGATCATTGAAAAAGCAAGAGAGTTCCAGAAAAACATCTATTTCTGCTTTGTTGACTATGCCAAAGCCTTTGACTGCGTGGATTACAATAAACTGTGGAAAATTCTGAAAGAAAAGGGAATACCAGACCTCTTGACCTGCCTCTTGAGAAATCTGTATGCAGGTCAGGAAGCAACAGTTAGAACTGCACATGGAACAACAGATTGGTTCCAAATACGAAAAGGAGTACGTCAACGCTGTATATTGTCACCCTGCTTATTTAACTTATATGCACAGTACAGCATGAGAAACACTGGGCTGGAAGAAGCACAAGTTGGAATCAAGATTGCCAGGAGAAATACCAATAACCTCAGATATGCAGATAACACCACCCTTATAGCAGAAAGTGAAGAAGAACTAAAGAGCCTCTTGATGAAAGTGAAAGAGGAGAGTGAAAAAATTAGCTTAAAGCTCAACATTCAGAAAACTGAATCATGGCATCTGGTCTCATCACTTCATGGCAAATAGATGGGGAAACAGTGGAAACAGTGGCTGACTTTATTTTTCTGGGCCCCAAAATCACTGCAGATGGTGATGGCAGCCATAAAATTAAAAGACACTTACTCCTTGGAAGAAACGTTATGACCAACCGAGACAGCATATTGAAAAGCAGAGACATTACTTTGTCAACAAAGGTCTGTCTAGTCAAGGCTATGGTTTTTCCAGTGGTCAATTATGGATGTGAGAGTTGGACTATAAAGAAAGCTGATTGCCGAAGAATTGATGCTTTTGAACTGTGGTGTTGGAGAAGACTCTTGAGAGTCCCTTGAACTGCAAGGTGATCCAACCCGTCCATTCTAAAGGAGATCAGCTCTGGGTGTTCACTGGAAGGACTGATGTTGAAGCTGAAACTCCAATACTTTGGCCACCTGATGCGAGGAGCTGACTCATTTGAAAAGACCCTGATTCTAGCAAAGACTGAGGGCAGGAGGAGAAGGGGGTGACAGTGTATGAGATGGTTGGATGGCATCACCGACTCAATGGACATGGGTTTGGGTGGACTCTGGGAGTTGGTGATAGACAGGGAGGCCTGGGGTGCTGCAGTTTATGGGGTCACAAAGAATCGTACACGATAGAGTGCCTGAACTGAACTGAATGATGACAGCTCTTCCTCCCCCTTCCTCCCACCTCCTCAACTTTAGTAGAGTTGCTTTATTGCATCACAGGATGTGGCTGCCCTGTGCCAATGAAAACATCCAATCTGAGATCCTCACAGCATTGGGGGTACTTTAGCTTTGTAGATATTTATTTTAAGTGAGGAACAAAAAATAGATGAATTCTTAATTGTAGGCCTTAACCTATGCACACTGTGTCAAGAACATAGCTAGAAAGAATGACTGAACTCAGAGACTGCTAAAGAGCATCCTAGATCTGAAGGCTATTTGCACATAGGCACCAGGTGATGATTATCTCTGTGAGTATTGGACTGGTGGTTAGGGACACCCCATAAAGAACTGCTGTGTTTCCTTTTGGTTGCTCATTTTTTTTTATTTTGTTTGTTTCTTTTCTCCCAGTTTCCTTGAAATATAATTAAGGAATAGAGTTTCCACCAGGACCAGAATGTAGGCTGTTGAGTGGGTTGGCCTCAAAAACTTGTCAAGGCCTTGATGGATGTTTAAAGGGAAAGGGTCAAGTATTTATGGTTACCAAGGTTTGTTTTAGTGAAGATTTTCTTTTTTTGTCAGTCTTTTGTTTGGACATCAGACATGTCTCTAGTCCTGTGATGGTCAGGGATAATGTCAGCATTAAGAGCTTGGAATAACTCACATATTCTCAGGGGCCTTCTAAGTACATTTTCTTCATGGCAGAAGCACCAGTGTAATAAATAAAGATCTCATATGGCCAGATATAAAAGCTAGTTTTACAATAACAACATTTTATAACTCTACATTTTGCTTTCAACTATATTTGAGATGAATTCATTAAAAAAAATTAGCCAAAAAGCTAGTATTATTTTAGTTTTGATGCATAATTCAGATTTTCTCCTATATGGTTTAAGAGACTAATACTTTAAAAGAAAACAATAATTAGTTTATGTTTTGGACACACAAGTATAAAGATGTTATTTTGTGACATCAACAATGGAAAAGAATGGGAACAGAACTGTAAAGGAGCAGAGTTTGTCTATATTATTCAGTTAATTGATGCTTTTGAACTGTGGTGTTAGAGAAGACTCTTGAGAGTCCCTGGGACTGCAAGGATATCCAACTAGTCCATTCTAAAGGAAATCAGTCCTGAATAGTCATTAGAAGGATTGATGCTGATGCTGAAACTCCAATACTTTGGCCCCTGATAAGATGAGCCAATTCTTTAGGAAAGACCCTGATGCTGGGAAAGATTGAAGGCAGGAGGAAAACGGGATGACAGAAGATGAGATGGTTGGATGACATCACTGACTCAATGGACATAAGTTTGAGCAAGCCCCAGGATATGGTGAAGGACAGGGAAGCCTGGCATGCTGCAGTCCATGGGGTCACAAATAGTTGGACATGACTGAACAATATCAGCAATCTTTGTCAGTTGTTTTGTTTGCAATTATTTTCTCCCTTTCTGAGGGTTGTCTTTTCATCTTGTTTGTTGTTTCTTTTGCTATGCAAAAGCTTTTAAGTTTAATTAAGTGCCATTTGTTTATTTTTGCTTTTATTTCCATTACTGTAGGAGATGGGTCAACAAGGATCTTGCTCTGATGTATGTCTAAGAGTGTACTGCCTATATTTTCCTCCAAGAGCTTTATAGTTTCTGGCCTTACACTTAAATCTTTAATGTACTTTGAGTTTATTCTAGTGTATGGTTTTAGGAAGTATCCTAATTTTATTCTTTTACATGTAGCTGTCCAGTTTTCCAAGCACCACTTATTGAAGAAACTGTCTTTTCTCCATTGTATATTCTTGCCTCCTTTGTCAAAAATAAGGTGTCCATAGGTGCATGGGTTTATCTCTGGGCTTTCTATCTTGTTCCATTGATCTATATTTCTGCTGTTGTGCCAGTGCCATGCTGTCTTGATGACTGTAGCTTTGCAGTATAGTCTGAAGTCAGGAAAGTTGTTTCCTCCAGGTCTGTTTTTCTTTCTCAAGATTGCTTTGGCTATTCAGGGTCTTTTGTGTTTCCATACAAAAATTATTAATTTTTTGTTCTAGTTCTGTTCTTTAAAAAGCCATTGTTAATATGATAGGGATTGCATTGAACTGATAGGTTACTTGGGGTAATATAGTCACTTTCACAATATTGATTCTTCGAATCCAAAAACATGATATATCTCTCCATCTCTTTGTGTCATCTTTGATTTCTTTCAGCAGTAACTTACAGTTCTGTACATAAGTCTTCTGCTTCTTTAGGTAGGTTTATCCCTAGGTCTGTATTTATTTTTTGAAGACATGTATCAGTGATATAGTCTTATTGAAATAATTTATGTGTAAATTCCATTTCTTCTTACTGTAATTGATTATTTTTAAAAATTGAGGTTTAGGGAAATAAAGTAATGAATAAATTTTTTCCCCTCAAAAATCCATATAGATTTTTCTAAACAGAAGTCATAGTTTTCACATTTGCACTAGGGAACAGCTTTATACTCTTTATAGTATAATTTTTTCTGGATTATGCTATTATTTAGATAATGTTATGATTTATACAAATTAGCCTGATATTTAAGATCATTTATCAGGCTGTACTGGAGCTCAGCTTCACTTCTCCACTCACCCTCTGTTTCAGTCAAATGAAATAGCTCTATTTTCATTAAAAGACCCTATATTCTCCCATCTCCAATTTTGCTTCTTTGGATCTTTCTCTTTATGGGATCATCTTCATTCCTTCAAATCCACATTCTACCAATTCCTTAGTATTTAGCTCAAGACTTTGAGGAAGCTTTTGAATCAAACAATCGTTCTCCAACATTTGTAGCTTTGTTATTCTTTGGTAGACTTCTAATTTTTAATTTAATGTTATAGATATATAGGCTCCACTGTCTATATACTTTACTAAGATGTTAGTTGTTTATAGACACTGTCATGTCATCATTGTTGCATTTATTGTTATGGATGTTTGATACTGTTTAGAAATAGTAATCTTGAAAGGAACAATTACATTTTTAATTTTGCTTTTTTACATCTATTAATAGTGGGAAACATAGATTAGCTTCCTATAAGTATTTATTGATAGGATATAATTTAAATCCCCAGTTATGCCAACTATAGTTATTTTATATGGCCTAGGATTAATAAACATATATAGAATGAATAAGCGCTAACACATCAATGAATACATAATTGCACACCCGTACTCTACTAGTTTTTTATATACATGTTATTTTATTTTCTCTAAATGAGGAAAAAGTAAGTGAAGATTAAGAATCCTTTTTATATATGAAAAGAATTGCAATCACAGGAAATGTCTTTGTAATTGTCAAAGCTAACATATATCTGTCTTCAAACAATCTCTTTGCATGGTATGTTAACTGAAGTAATAAATGAAAATGTTCCAGAATAAGTGTAAGAATGACTTTCTAATTTAGGAGTAGACTCCTAAATCTCTTGTTCTATATGCTTTAAGGGTGACTCCAAGAATGATTCATGGATCTTTGTCCTTGAAGTTCTTCTGAGCAGCATCTTTGTCTATAACAGCATGAGCACCATCAATTTGCAGCAGCTGCAGTATCCTGGAGCAGCTATAGTACCCCTGGAACACCTGCAGTATCCATCCAGGAACTGAACCAACACATTTCATGAATTATGGGAATGGAGATAGTGTCATTTTCTCCTTTCCTGTCCTTTGGCTGTCTTTGGTGGAGCAAAAGGGACCCAGGGTCAAAGAGAGTGATTATACTTTTTAATTAGAGAAATGTAGGAATTGTGGGTAGGGGGTTGCTTTTCCTTAACTAAGTCCTAGCTCTGTGACAGAGCTCACAGAACTCCTTAGGGCCAAGTCTTCTCCAAGACCTGATGGAGTAGAAGATTCCACAGAGTTTGTGAGTTTCTTTCCAGACTTTATCTGGACTGTACAGGATTTTGCCCTGGAGCTAAAGTTAAAGGGTCGCCCTATCACAGAAGACCAATATCTGGAGAATTCCTTGAAGCTGATTCCAGGTATCAGAGCATGACATGGGTAGTGGATGGTTGAATAGAGGGTGGGATCTACTAAATTACTGTCCATCATCTCTGGGCTTGCATTTGTATTTGAGACTAGATCAAAATCTGTAGAAATCATGGCTGGAAAGTGGGTTGCAAAGCTCTAGGGACTAGAGTTGAAGTTCACCAAAGAAAAGTAAAGTGTAAAGTGAAATTATACAAAACCAATTTGTTTTTAACTCAGTCTGTGACTTACCACGCTGATTATAATGGGTGATAAAATCTTTTGAAAACCAGATCCTTGCTTTCCCTCTTTTGGCTTCTGCTTTTCTCCATTGAGGAAACCAAAGGACCTTGTTTTATGACTTGTTAGATATGAAATTACAGTCAAAAGTCTATCTAGTGAAAAAAATTCACACTGATATTATTCTTCTCAAATAACAATATATTTTTTAAAAAAAATTCTGTATAATTATATTCCTCTGAAATGACTTTATAGTCTAAATAAACCTGAAAAAGTATCTTTTCAATCTATGTGCTGTGCTTCATCACTCAGTCATATCTGACTCTCTGTGACCCCACGGAAAGCTCCTCTGTCCATGGGAGTTCTCTAGGCAAGAATACTGAGTGGGTTGCCATGCCCTCCTCCATGGGATCTTCCTGACCCAGGGATCAAACCCTGGTCTCCTGCATTGCAGGTGGATTCTTTACCATCTGAGCCACCAGGGAAGCCCATTCAATCTATACCTTTTCACTATTTCTGATAAATATCAGAACTGTCATTTTACTTTGAATATCATAGCTTTTTCTTAATTCCTACATATTCATTCTATAACTTCAAAATAGTAAATTACTTTAACAGGTTATATTTACAAGACTGAATATCTGTTGAAACAAGGGAGAGATATACTTTCTGACTTATTCATTCTTGCTCCCATGTTTCTATTTATGCTTTCTTAAAACATTTATTGAGAAATTGACAAGACAGAAAAGGATCACTGTTAAGTCAAAGATGAACCCTTACCTCAAAGAGTCTAGAGATTAGTGGTGGCATCTTAAATTACATTTTAGCTGCTTATATCCCTCGGAGGCTTTTGTGAATAGTTAGCTAACTCTGTAACAATTAGTTTTAAGTATCAAAATAGTTTTCCTTAAATGATCAGGTGTCATTCCTAATATTGTCCATTATCGCTTGTTTGTGACTCTTATTTTTGATCCCACAGCTCAATTTCTACATGAGATTGAGTAGTGCAAAAAGTTACATTTGGCCTTCATTCTTCTAGCCATAAGTGCAATAAACATCTAATTGGCAACTACTTTACTGTGTGTAGGTCTGGGGATATCAGTCATAAGTTTCTTTTACTGTATCACATGTCTCCCCAAATTTCTTTCCAGAGTTTTATCTTTGGTGTAAGTTTGATGTGCAAAGAAGTCCTGAATTATAAACATAGGAGTTGTAATAGAGAAGACAACAAAAACATATAAATCCCTATCACAAATGCTGTTACCTCCCTTGTCCCAAGAATATTCCCACTCTAATCTCTGTTTCGGTCCCTTAGGCAAGAATATTAAAGCCCAAATATCCAATCTATGCAGAGAGCGCATCAAGGGTTTTTTCCAGCATGGCAGTGTTTTGTTTTTGACCAGCCTACAAATGACAAAGAACTCTTATCCAATATTGAGAATGTGTCTGAAGACGAACTGAATCCTAAATTCCTGGAATAAACA
The DNA here is from genome assembly GCF_019320065.1 of Cervus canadensis. Classification (NCBI taxonomy): domain Eukaryota; kingdom Metazoa; phylum Chordata; class Mammalia; order Artiodactyla; family Cervidae; genus Cervus; species Cervus canadensis. Next base: position 51,527,145 of record NC_057387.1, read on the forward strand.
AGCAATTTCTGTTCTTATATCTTCACAAGTGTAAAGACCAAGACACTTAGAGAGGGAATCACAGTCACTGGGAATTGTTGAGTCTCCTTTTTCCATTTCTGTGGGGCCTAATACATGTTGAATATTTCAAATAATGCATTTTTCAGTATTTTTATTCTATATGGAATTCTGGGTTTATAGATATTCATACTCCATGAAGAAATGTATACATTGTATTTGAATAATTATAGCACTTTCAGGGGTTTACAATTTTCTCTCCAAAACTGAAAACTTTCTCACTATTATCTGTGACTTCCATTTATCTTAAAAATTCCTCCACTGAGAATAAAATCACCATCTGGGTATAAAAACAGAATATACTATTTTCTCAAGAGAAGTCCTTACAATAAATGTTTTTTACAAGGGGAATTCAAAAAATATTTGGAGAGTTTAGAGTGGTCCAAAAAATTTAGCTTGCAAATCCCCAAAGTCCACTCAAAACCTCAAAATTAGAAATAAATATAATCTGATATATGCTGCCACATCTGAATACCTCTGAAATCTATTTTTCTTTTAAATTTTTAAGGAGAAACTATATTTTCCCAATATTCCCTGGCATGTTAAATGAAAGTAGACTATTTTTTAGACATGTTGTCTGGAAAACCATAACAATGAGTTAGTAGGAAAATGAAGGTGATGACAGTAAAAGAGGTAGGTGTGTGTACATGTGTCCATGCATGTATGTGTGACTTAAGAAATCTAGTCTTAGAATCTTGGAGCCTATTGACTAATAACTTGATATTTATTCTGGCTTATTTAGGACTGAGGACTCTGGTTGTGATGTATGTGGATACAATCAATAATGGAGCTGTACCTCATTTGGAGGATGCAGTGACAACTCTGGCCCAGCTAGAGAACTTAGCAGCCATGCAGAAGGCAGCTGACCACTATGGCGAGCAGATGGCTCAGTGACTAAACCTCCCCACAGACACGCTCCAGGAGCTGCTGGGGGTGCATGCAGCCTGTGAGAGGGAAGCCATTACAGTTGTCATGGAGTGCTCCTTCCAGGACAAAAATCAGGAATTCCTAGAAGAGGCTTGTGGTATTTTTTCTTAGTAGTTACTATCTGTCCCCTCCCCTTAAAGAATGAAGCCTAGAGCCCTTATTGACCCCATGGCACATCTCTCACTCAAGGATGAAGTAGACTATTTCTCATCAGGGATGGAGTTTCAAATGACTATATTTCCTCCTTTTCTCTGCCAAATCTCAGGAAGTTTATTTGGAAATGTTTCTGATTCTCTAATGTAAAATCAGTGTAGATATCCTCCTGAAATATATATTTTATGGATTCCAAGCCTATGCAAAAGTCATTTTTAAGGTGGCTTCTTTTTCTGTGGACAAAAACCCACAGCCAGGAACCAAAATTTCTCTTTTCAGACCCTCATTTCAGGCCATTTTCAACATAGGTTGCTCTTTTTTGTACCACTGAAGATAGGATCACTGAATATTGCAACTGCAGTAAATCATAGAGACTGGATAATTCAACTCCAACATTTCAGATGAAGAACCTGAAGGGATGCTAAGAAACTTTCCCATGGTCTTACATAGAGTTTTCAGGGTTAGAAGCAGATCAATTCTTGTGAATGTTATTTTATTCCACACCTACCAACAGAATGCTTTTCTCATGAGAACCAATTCTTCTACCAGATTCCTTGCAAATTTATCACTTCTGTTCTTTGCTTCTGGTGACATCTCTGTACCTTTCTCTTGCAGAGAATCATAAAGAATTATAAGGAGAATTTCCTGCTACAGAATTAAAAGACATCTGCTATATACTGCCAGGGTAAACTTGATGAGCTTTCCAAGGACCTAATGGAAAACCTTTCATCAGGAACTTTCTTTGTTCCTGGAGGTCATGAACTCTATAGGAAAGCAAAGGAAATGCTTGAAAAGGACTATTGCCAAGTGCCCAGGAAAGGAGTGAAGGTGAAGAATAAGGGAAGCATTGGGAGCCTACAGAATAGAGTCCAGGGTGATTTCCTGAAAATTTGAGAGCATAGCTTCAGGTGTGGATAATGAGAGAGCATAGGGATATCATGACAGCTTTAGTTTCCATACATGCTCTTTATTCCTGAGGAGAGAAGGAAAGTTCCTTCCCAAAACATGACAGCATATTTCTGAAATCCTGAGAGACAGAACATACGTTATTATTTCTTCATCCAACAATGTGACATCTAATGTACTAATTGCCTAAATTTACAAGTCAGAGTCTATGTACTTAACACTGAACAACAATGAGAGAGGAAGTGAAATATATAGACAATTGAATATAAAGTTATAATACTCATGAACCTTTGAAAATGCACTACATAAGTGGAAGGAATAGACACAATAATGAGCAATAATGATAGGGCTTCCCTCATGGCTCAGTGGTAAAGGGTCCACCTGTCAATGCAGGAGACACAGGTTTTATCCTCGATCTGGGAAGATCTCACATGCTGTGGAGCAACTAAGCCTGTGTGCCAGTTACTGAGTCTGTGCCCTAGAGTACGGGAGTCGTAATTACTGAAGCCCATGCACCTTAGAGCCTGTGCCCATGCAACAAGAGAAGAAACTGCACTGAGAAGCCTGTGCACCACAATTAGAGAGTGGCCACCACTCACACAACTAGAGAAAAGCCTATGCAGCAATGAAAACCCAGCACAGCCATAAATAAATAAATGATTTTTAAAAGTAATAGTGATAATAATAATCCAATTAATGAATATTGAGCTGTTATTGCCTGTAGCCATAATGTTAAGTTTTTCCTTTATACTCTTTAATTTAATCCTTTTAATAGCATTAAGCAGCACTTATACTTATTGTCAATATTTTAAAGGTCTAACCTGAGAGGGTTAGCATATTAAACTACCTTGTCTAAAGTTATAGGCAGCAAGTAGCAGAGCAAGTTAGAGGCAATATTTCACATTGGGAAGGTAAATAAATGGTTGTCTGAGGAGGCCTTACAAATTGCTGAGGAAAGAAGAGAAGCAAAAGGCAAAGGAGAAAAGGAAAGATATACCCATTTGAATGCAAAGTTCCAAAGAATAGCAGGGAGAGATAAGAAAGCCTTCCTCAGCAATCAAAGCAAAGAAATAGAGGAAAACAATAGAATTGGAAAGACTAGAGATCTCTTCAAGAAAATAGAGATACCAAGGGAATATTTCATGCAAAGATGGGCAGAATAAAGGACAGAAATGGTATAGACCTAACAGAAGCAGAAGATACTAAGAAGAGGTGGCAAGAATACACAGAAGAACTGTACAAAAGAGATCTTCATGACCTAGATAATCATGATGGTGTGATCACTCACCTAGAGCCAGACATCCTGGAATGTGAAGGCAAGTGGACATCACTATGAACAAAGCTAGTGGATGTGATGGAATTCCAGTTGAGCTATTTCAAGTCTTAAAAGATCATGCTGTGAAAGTGCTGCACTCAATATGTCAGCAAATTTGGAAAACTCAGCAGTATCCACAAGACTAGAAAAGGTCAGTTTTCATTCCAATCCCAAAGAAAGGCAATGCCAAAGGATGTTCAACTACCGCACAATTGCACTCATCTCACATGCTAGAAAAGTAATACTCAAAATTCTCCAAGCTAGGCTTCAACAGTACCTGTACCAAGAACTTCCAGATGTTCAAGCTAGATTTAGAAAAGACCGAGGAACCAGAGTTCAAATTGCCAACATCCGTTGGATTGTAGAAAAAGCAAGAGAATTCCAGAAAAAACAAACAAACAAACAAAAAACATGTAGTTTGGCTTCACTGACTATGCTAAAGCCTTTGATTGTGTAGATTACAACAAACTCTGGAAAATTCTTCAAGAAATGGGAATACGAGACCACCTTACTTGCCTCCTGTAAAATCTGTATGCAGGTCAAGATGCAACAGCTAGAACCAGACATGGAACAAGCGGCTGGTTCTAAATCAGGAAAGGAGTACGTCAAGGCTATATATTGTCACCCTGCTTATTTAACTTCTATGCAGAGTACATCATGAGAAACGCTAGGCTGGATGAAGCACAAGCTGGAATCAAGATTGCCAGGAGAAATATATCAATAACCTCAGATATGCAGATGACACCACCCTTATGGCAGAAAGTGAAGAGGAACTAAAGAGTCTCTTGATGAAGGTGAAAGAGGAGAGTGAAAAAGTTGGCTTAAAATTCAACTTTCAAAAAACTAAGCTCATGGCATCTGGTCCCATCTCTCCATGGCAAATAGATGTCAGACTTATTTTCTTGGGCTCCAAAATCACTGCAGATGGTGACTGTAGCCACAAAATTAAAAGACATTTGCTCCTTTGAAGAAAAGCTATGAAAAACATAGAGACATTGCTTTGCCAACAAAAATCTATATAGTTAAAGCTATGTTTTTTTCCAGTAGTCATGCATGGATGTGAGAGTTGAACCATAAAGAAAGCTGAGCACTGAAGAATGGATACTTTTGAACTGTGGTGTTGCAGAAGACTCTTAAGAGTCCCTTGGACTGCAAGGAGATCAAAGGAGTCAATCATAAAGGAAATCAGTCCCAAATATTCATTGGAAGGACTGATGCTGAAGCTGAAGCTCCAATACTTTGGCCCCCTGGTGAAAAGAGCTGATTCATTAGAAAAGATGCTGATGCTGGGAAAGATTGAGGGCAAGAGAAGGGGAAGAAGGTGGACCAAATTGTTGGATGGCAACATCTACTCAATGGATATGAGTTTGAGCAAACTCCAGGATATGGTGAAGGACAGGGAAGCCTGGTATGCTGCAGTCTACGGGGTTACAGAGTCGGACATGACTGAGCGACTGAACAACAAACCAGAGATCTTGGGTTTGTAGAACTGAACATAGTCAGACTGGTTGGAACCGAGAATGATTGGAAGTAAGTAGCACTGGGAGAGACCAGAGAAAGGCAAATCACTCTAAGAATCTTAGACTTGTAAGGAACCGTTGTAGAATTTTAGACTTGAAAAAAAATTATATGGAATGCTTGTTTTTCCAGCACTAATGTCTCCAGTGGAAATCTAAGTTCTGTGCTCCTTCTTGGTTCCTCAGGCAAATGAGGCCCTCCAGAACTTTCTGGAGTCACAGTTTGCGATAGAGAGAATCATCCTGTTTGAAGATGAAGCCCTCAGTGATGGGGAGAAGGCTGTGGTAGGTACAGGGTAGGGTTTGGCTCAAAGGGGAATGGGTAGATTCTTGCTGTGCCCTCTGACAGGTGTGAGAGTACAACCCTGATACAAGGAGCTTCCTCTCTGTCTGTGGAAGAACTCTGCTATATCTGGAAACAGCAAGGGGAATTGTGGCTGGATGGGTTTAGACATCTGCCAGACGAGCTTTTCCCATCACATTCTGAAGTGTGCTCTTGGTGGTGTTGACGCGGGGGTGGGGGGAGGGTGGGGTGGGAGGTGGGGGGTGTCAGGGAGTGTGTGGCAGAATTCAGAGAGTTCTCACCTCCCTTTCCAACTCTGTTTGTCTCTGAGGTAATGAGGGTAGAGATCAGTCCTTACCTTATTTTCCTTCCTCTCTAAAACCTTCCTAGGGTAGTGGACTGGGCTAGAAATGAGATAATTGAGAAGGAACAGGAGCTGCCAGTACAGAAACTGCAGGAGCAGCGTCAGCACATGGTGGCAAAAGAGAGGAGTCTCCAGGAAAATATAGCCCTGCTGACAGAGAAGCTGAAGAGGGAAAGAGAAAACCTCCGAAAAGAGCAGAATATGATGCTGGAGCATAAGCTGAAGGTAAGTCAGGCTGTGGCCTTAGTGGTGCTTGATGGTCATTATCCTGGGTCCTCAGGAAGGCAGGGGTGAAGTTTGCAGCAAGACCATGGAGGGAAGAACCATTGCCATTTACTGCTTGTGACTCATTAAAACCCTGAACTCTTTGAACCCTTCCAAAATCTTTGAATTTTACTGTATAAGTAGACTCTAGAGAGCTCAAGGTAAGTATGGTCCCTGTGCACCCTTGGAGAATATACTGAATAAGAAGGGTTTGAGAGATGGACATCTCTCAGCAGTTCCGGAGAGTTTTAAATGATCCCACAAATCTTGACTTAAAAGATATGCTAACCATATGTATTTAATATTAGCAGAAACTGGTTTTCTTTACCAAGATCATTGCCAATTATAAGGAATCCTGCTATCACCCAAAGATCCTGAGGTAGATCTACGCTGACATGAAACTATTAGAAATGTCAAGACATAAAAACATAAGCAAGTGACAGCTTCTAAACTTGCTGCATTATCTCCAGGTGTGCATAAATATCCAAGTTATCTTATGGCATAGAGGGAATTCTCTCACTGTCCATTTGGACTTATTATAACATATTTCTATAATTTGAGTAACTGTACCATCTTTAGTGCAATCAGATAAAGGCTACCTCTCAACTGGCATTATTTGACTGGAGCATGTTATATGTACTCATGTCAGGTTTAGCCTCCTGGTAAAACTTTAATGGTGTGTGAATATTAGTAAGGCAGTAAATCATGCTTTCTCTCAAAGATCAAGTCCAGGAGATATTGTTTGTTGCAAAACTTTCCTTTTATGATTGAGTAAAAGAGAACAAATTTAGGGGCAAAACAATGATAGTTTAACAAATTTCTTAAATACAAACTGTCATCCTTGAAAAAATAGGGATTTTAAAAATGTTACTTACCTCCTCACTTTATTTTTAGATCTAAGATGCTCTGCTTAATGAAAGATTTAGAATGAAGTCCGAGGTGATAAATGCAGAGATATATCACTTGAAAGAAATGATTGAAAGTGATAAAAATGAGAATATTCCATGGATTACACAAGCCTTGAACAAAGTTGGTGATGACATTACTTCAATATTGAGTTCTCCAGCTAAATTTCTTTGGAATTTTGTGGGACATCGAGGCTTAGTATTTAAAAAGTAGCTCTCCTTTCAAATAAATTATAGAATGTGGACATATTCTCTGGCCTATTTTTGGTGTGTATTGCTTTTCATTTCATTCAGCAAAGCTTTAAATATGAAAAGTGTCTACTAGAAAGTATCAATGCCTGGCCCATGTTGGATAAAATAAGTGAATGGAAACCTTGATATAGCATGTTCACTTTAGGAAATACATGTGTGCAAATCATACAGATGTACATACATACATACATACAAGAGGTTCACTGAAGCATTACTTTAAAAAAATCATTTGGCTGTGTTGGGTCTTAGTTGCTACATGTGGGATCTTCATTGCTGCATTTTTGTTGCCAAGCACAGGCTTCTCTAGTTGTGGCACATGGGCTTTTCTCTAGTTGTGACACAGCCTCAGGACACACAGGCTCTGCATAATTGTGGCACATGGGCTTAGTTGACTCAAGGCATATGGGATCTTAGTTCCCCAACCAGGGATTAAATGTGCATCTCCTGCATCAGAAGGCGGATTCTTAACCACTGGACCATCAGGGAAGTCCCAAGGCATCACTTTCAATTGCAAAAGACCTGATTATATGTAAATGTCCATCTATGTAAATTGGTAACATACATTTTGCATGTACATATACTGAAACATTATGTATTTTGTCAACAAATTAACAGTAGAGGTCTGTATGAGTATGGAGCAATCTTGAAGATATGTCATAGAATGAGAAAAATTTTGTATAATGTGTTCACTGCAAAAAATAAAATTATTATATGAACTCATATATATGTAGATATACAACATCTCTGGGAAGATTCATTAGAAACTGGAGTCATTGTTTTCTTCTGGGGAGAACTACTTAGCATCACAAGTGAAAGGGACCCATGTTTTTCATTATATAGTCTGTCTTTTGAATTTTAAAAAGATGGTATTATAATTTCATTAATAAATTACAGAGAAAACATAAAGTACAAAACTAATAATGATACAAATAAACAGAATGTAAAGTTGACTATTATATAATGTATTTGCTTATTATTTCTAGAAACTATATCAGCCTTCTCAACAGGTTGGATCAGAACACTAGAAAGTATTAAATTTGCATCCTAATCTTATTTTCATTTTGGCTTTAGTTTTTAATCCCTTGTATTTATTTCAAAAATAAGGTATAAACATTCCTCTTACCCTTTGATATCTCAGCTAGATTAGTCTTTACTTCCTATCTTTGAATTATACTTGTAAGGTGTTGGAAGAAAATTACTAAACCTTAGGCGTATGCCTTGGTGAAAGGAATCCCATCATCCTTGAATGTTCAGTGGTGGCCTCTCTGCTGCAGGCAAGAGCAGGAGTGATACACCATTTCAGAACTAGATGCCTGATAATACTGGGGATAATACCTTGACACATGGAGGCCAGGTGCTGGCATTTAAACATCAGAAGTCGAGGACATACAATGATAGTGATGAGAATCATAGTTTGTCTTAGCTCAGGCTGCTGTTACAAATTACCACAGACTGGGCAGCTTAGACTACAAATGTTTATTTCTCCCAGTTCTGGAGGCTGCAAGTCCACAAGCATGTGTCCATATTGTTGGACATTGTCCATATCCTTTTCCAGCTTTATAGATGGTGACATGTGTGTATGCTAAGTCACTTCAGTCATGTCCGACTCTTTGCGACCCCATGGACTGTAGCCCACCACGCTCCTCTGTCCATAGGATTTTCCAGGCAAGAATATGGAGTGGGTTGCCATGCCCTTCTCCAGGGGATCTTCCTGATCCAGAGATCGAAACTGTGTCTTCTGTAGCTCCTACATTGCAGACAGCTTCTTTACCGCTGAGCCACCAGGGAAGCCCATAGATGGTCACTTTTGTCCTCAAATGGTAGGAAGAGAGAAGGGAGTGAGAGAGGGAGAGGGGGAGAGAGAGAGAATTCACATTTCTTTGTTATGAGGGTCCTCACCAGATTCATGAGAGATTCACCCTCATTACCTAATTTCCTCCAAAAAGCCCCACTTCCAAATACCATCATATTGGGAAAACATTGTCAATTAGGGTTTCATTCGATTAATTTTGGAAAGCACACACATTCATTCCGTAACATGATTGTAGTTACAGCCAGTTAGACTTGACTGGAGAAAATTATGAAGATGGCAAATCAAAAAGGACATCTGTAGAGTCAAAAGGGATGAGGAGAAAACAACCAAATGGAATTGAATAAGTTTATCAGGAGGCTGAGACACAGCCCTGATAAAAAGTCAATTTCCTATCCTGACCTGAGCCAATTTTAAACCAAGAACCTATCACCTTGCGGGAGGGGCCAGGATCCCAAGAGAAAGTACCCTATACTCTGGAACAAGGTTCAATGATAATGATTTTCCCAATTCACCTCCTAAGGGACCTCTGGACATATACTTGGTACCTGTGTACTGGAGCAGTGGGAATGTCACATTACAAGGATTCTCAGGATCAGGATCTAAGTTAGTGATACCTAGATACTGGAAAGATATCACAGTCTCCCTGTTAAAGCAGAGGCACATGGGATCTTGGTAATAAATGTGGTCCTGGCCCAGAGACAATTAATTGTGGTCTGCTGCTTTCAAACAAAAGTAAAGTTCATCTGAGGAACCATTAGATATTTTTCTGTACATCTCCATGGAGTATATATAGGAAGAAATGTACTGAATAAGCATTTGCTGGAAAAACAAAAGGCTCACACATGTGTAACTCTTATCAACTGCCAGAATTCCATGAACACTCCATGAGGTAATAGGTTGAATTTTAAACACTAGATTAAGGTCTCTAAAGTGATTTAAGGGATAGCAGAACAAAACTTTCCTAGTATTGTTTCGTCCTCCGCGACTTTATGTACCACAGTCACTGCTTCTGCAAGGATGCTAACATGTCTCCACTAAAAAATTTTAAATCACTCTATCCTGCTGTGGCTTGAAGTGTTCAGAAGGAAGAATCGCCTTGCCTTCTTGAAGGAAGAACTCTTATGAATATGTGACTAATAAATTGAAGAGTTAAGTGTAAAAGCAAACTATTTTATACAAATCTGTTCCCACTGAGAGCTCAAATCAAACATGTGTTCACCCTTCAAGTAGAAACACCCTAAATTGAAGAACAAAAGGCAGGCAGCTTGACTTCTTCAGATTTGACATATAAGTGTATCATTCAGTACTTGTCTTTACTTGACTTATCTCACTTAGTATAATATATTTAAGGTCCATCCAAGTTGTCTCCAATGACAGGATAACCTCCTTTCTCGTGGCTGAATAATATTCTATTGTGTATATGTACCAAGTCTTTTTTTATCCATTCACCTACTAATGGGCATTTAGGTTGTTTTCATATCTTGGCAATTATGAATAATGTTATAATAGACATGAAAGTGCATATGTCTCTTCTGAATGGTGCTTTTATTTCCTTTCAATAAAAATATTAAGACCAACATATATTTGCACTGCTTGCTAAATTCTTATTTTCTACCTGCTGTTGTTCCAGGTTGTATGAAGAGAGAAAAGTAAAATTCTTGTCCTCATGCAGTTTGCCGTCTATAGGAACTTTGCATAAGATTCTTCAGGTAGTAATAAATGGGATTAATATATACATTTTTCTTCTCTGGCTAGAGATTAAGACTCAAAGTTGAGAACAATACTTATGTTTAGCTTCGAACTTATTTATCTTGTTTGAAATATAACTGTTTGTTTTTTGAGGAAATATTCATTATTGAGTCCTAAGGACAAAATATGATAATTAAAACATAGTAAAACTCAGGGGTTACGGTATTTGAAAGAATGGATGACTGCTTGGATGAATGAATAAGTGTGATTTTTTAAAATCATTTCAAGGGGTAATAAATATTTCTTCTATTACTTGTCGTGATAAAAGTAAAAACTTTTTGCTAAGATGTTGTATCCTTGGGACTGATAGACCAAAATACAGACATGATTTCAAGTAGAAGGGTTATATTAGACTGATGTAAGGTTCTCAATAGCTGAATTAGGGGAAGTGGTACAATGTGTAAACTCTCCCATAAAGTAGGGTTTAATCTTTGAACTTGAGAGTCCCAGGATGAGGCTAATCCAAAAGATTTCTGACCCTTGCAAAATACTCAGTGATTTTCCATCTTATGTCTAAATTATTGTCAGAAATAAATATATTTGTTAAAAATGAGTGGAATTAGTGAAGAGGCAATAGGAAATAGCAACCCACTCCAGTGTTCTTGCTTTGGAAATTTAATGGACAGAGGAGCCTGGTGGACTACAGTCCATGGGGCTGCCAAGAGTTGAATATGACTGAGCACACACACATACACAATGGATTATTTCTATCATTTAAAAGTTTGAAAAAGCCATATTGCTATATATGAAGCTAAAATTACTGTTCAGCTATGAATACACTCTAATTTGGGGTTGCCATAATTGGCTTCCCAGGTGGCTCAGATGATAAAATATCTGCCTGCAATGCAGGAGACCTGATATATATATATATATATGTATAACTGAATTCCTTTACTGTATGTATACATGAAACTAATACAACATTGTAAATCAACTATACTTCAAAATAAAGAAAAGTGAAAGTGTTAGTCACTCAGTCGTGTCTGACTCTTTGTGACCCCATGGACTGTAGCCCACCAGGCTCCTCTGTCTATGGGATTTCTCAGGAAAGAATACTGGAGTGGGTTGCCATTCCCTTCTCCAGGGGATCTTCCCGACCCAGGGATTGAACCCAGGTCTCCTACACTGCAGATGGATTCTTTATTGTCTGAGCCACCAGGGAAGCCCAGCATAAAATAAACATTAATTTTAAAAAGAAAAAGAAAATATTGCCGGTATCAAAAGTCTCTTGTAATTCTTTTTATTTCTACTCAGAATAATGTTAAATAAAGAACTGAGGGACTTCTCTGATGGCTGAGTGGCTAAGATTCCACACTCCCAATGCAGGGGGCAGGCCTGGGTTCTACCTCTGATCATGGAACTAAATCCCACATGCTACAACTAAAAAGTTTTCATGCAACTCTACCACTACAGATCCCCCATGCTGAAACGAAGACCAAAGATCCCAAGAGCTGCAACAAAGACCTGACACAGTCAAATAAATAAATATATAAGAAAGTAAATATTTGTTTTAAAAAACTGGTATCGGAATAAAATCCAACACCATCATTAAATGATGATAAGACAAATCTAACTTCTAAGGTTACTGCCTCTTGTACAACATACTTATTTTACAGAGACAAGGGTTTCTTTTGGGTCATAGAACCATGAAGCTAAATCTAAAATGAGATGATAATGGTGATGACGAAGACAATGACAGTAACAAGTACAGTAGTAGAAGGGCTCACATTCATGAAGTCATGTTCGAACATCATGGGGTGGATTTCCCACATTTTGTTTTACCAGGTCAAACACTCAAGATGCTGTAAACCAAACTCAAATGTATACCTGACTGATAAAGCACATGTACTTTTAAACATGATTGCATTTAGTTATTCAGTAAACAGGTATTGACTACTGACCATGTCTTGGACACTATGGAAAGCATTGGGGAAGGCAGCAGGAATACTATGGTTAGTAAAACAGTTATGGTCCCCCTGTACATGCAGTTTTTTAGTTCACAAGTAAGACATCAACAAATTGGCATCCCAACAAGTGTAGTATTTCAATTTCTGAAAAGCACTGAAAAGGACTAGGATACCTGAGGGTAAAGGGATAACCCAAAGTACGTGAGTTGGTAGGAAATGTCTCCCTGAGAAATTCAGGGAGACATATATATATATATATATATATATATATATATACACACACACACACACACACACACACACACACACACACATATGTATATATATATATTCAGGGAGACATATATATATATATATGTATATACTAACCCTAACCCTAACGATATATATATATATATATATATATATATATCCCTCACCCTAACCCTCAGAGAAGGCAATGGCAACCCACTCCAGTGTTCTTGCCTGGAGAATCCCAGGGACGGGGGAGTCTGGTGGGCTCCCGTCTATGGAGTTGCACAGAGTCGGACACGACTGAAGCGACTTAGCAGCAGGAGCAGCAGCAACAACCCTAACCCCTAACCCTAACCCTAACTTTCTTTCTGTTTTATAAATAAATAAATAAATCATATCATTGTTTAGATTCCACATACAAGTGATAGCGCATGGTATTTGTCCTTTTTCTGACTTACTTCACTTAAAATGACAGTCTCTAGGTCCATCCATGTTGCTGCAAATGGCATTATTGCATTCTTTTTTATAGCTGAGTAATATTCCATTGTGTGTGTGTGTGTGTGTGTGTGTGTGTGTGCTCAGTCATGTCTTACTCTTTGAAACCCCATGAACTGTAGCCCTCCAGGCTCCTCTGTCCATGTAAGATGAATTTTTACTAAGAGAAAATTGAGTCAGGAAAGGAATGGATTTCCAAGCATATGGAGACTTTGTTTAAAACTCTTCATTGAGCAACAGTGTGGTATATTGGGTCCTGAATGCAGGTCCATGTGGTAGAGATAGTTTGGGTTTAGAGAGGGGGCAGGCAGGAGCCATATTATGTAGGCCGCAGAGGAGACTGCGTGTTACACTCACTGCAACAGGAAGCTTTCAATTTTTTAAAACTTTTGGACATAAAAATGAAATGATTCCTTGAGGTGTTTTATTTTTTTTAATTCACTGCCTACTGAATGCAAAATGAATTGAAAACAATAAAAAGTAATAAGTCATGACATTAGTCCTGGCAATAGTCCCACCTGCAGCTCACTATGAAAGGCAGAGGAACCAGAGATCAAATTGCCAACATCCACTGGATCATCAAAAAAGCAAGAGAGTTCCAGAAAAACATCTATGTCTGCTTTATTGACTACGCCAAAGCCTTCGACTATGTGGATCACAATAAACTGTGGAAAATTCTGAAGGAGATGGGCATACCAGACCACCTGACCTGCCTCTTGAGAAACTTGTATGCAGGTCAGGAAGCAACAGTTAGAACTGGACATGGAACAACAGACTGGTTCCAAATAGGAAAAGGAGTACATCAAGGCTGTATATTGTCACCCTGCTTATTTAACTTATATGCAGAGTACATCATGAGAAGTGCTGGGCTGGAAGAAGTACAAGCTGGATTCAAGATTGCCGGGAGAAATATCAATAACCTCAGATATGCAGATGACACCACCCTTATGGCAGAAAGTGAAGAGGAACTAAAAAGCCTCTTGATGAAAGTGAAAGAGGAGAGTGAAAAAGTTGGCTTAAAGCTCAACATTCAGAAAACTAAGATCATGGCAGCCAGTCCCATCACTTCATGGCAAATAGATGGGGAAACAGTGGAAACAGTGTCAGACTTTATTTTTCTGGGCTCCAAAATCATTGCAGATGGTGATTGCAGCCATGAAATTAAAAGATGCTTACTCCTTGGAAGGAAAGTTATGACCAACCTAGATAGCATATTAAAAAGCAGAGACATTACTTTGCCAGAAAAGGTCTGTCTGGTCAAGGCTATGGTTTTTCCAGTGGTCATGTATGGATGTGAGAGTTGGACTGTGAAGAAAGTTGAGCGCCGAAAAATTGATGCTTTTGAACTGTGATGTTGGAGAAGAGTCTTGAGAGTCCCTTGGACTGCAAGGAGATCCAACCAGTCCATTCTAAAGGAGATCAGTCCTGGGTGTTCATTGGAAGGACTGATGCTGAGGCTGAAACGCCAATACTTTGGCCACCTCATGCGAAGAGTTGGCTCATTGGAAAAGACCCCGATGTTGGGAAGGATTGGGGGCAAGAGGAGAAGGGGACGACAGAGGATGAGATGACTGGATGGCATCACTGACTCGATGGACATGAGTTTGGGTAAGCTCCAAGAGTTGGTGATGGACAGGGAGGCCTGGCATGCTGCAATTCATGGGGTCGCAAAGAGTCAGACATGACTGAATGACTGAACTGAACTGAACTGAACTGAAGGCTTGTATACCCATCAAAGTTTTGACGAGCAAAGAAGTCTTAGGAAAAGAGATGCGTCTTACAGTACATCTTTAATGGAATCTGCTATACTCACATGACTTTTATATAGCCTGCATTTGGGAGTGGAGTTTATAGGAGCTGATATTTCCAATTCCACCTCAGATAAATTCCGGTCCAAAAACTGAGTGTTCACCATCACCGTGACTAAAAATTCATGCTACAATAGATCAGACAATGACCCAGTATGGTCTCAGCTTGTCGGGGAAAACCAACCAAATGTCATATTGTAGGAATAAAATAGTCATTCGTAGTTGATTTTCCCTTTAAGACATGCTTGTTAGGGTCTCTAGAGGAGGATCTGCCACTTTGGTGCCCCAGATGGTGATACCAGGGATACCAGTTGTTATGCCCGATGTCCGAATCCCCGAGGGGGAGGAGAGAAGGCTTCCAAGGCAATGCAACTCACAAAAAGGGAAGTTTATTGCTGACCCGAGTCAGGGCTCCTGCCGCAGCCAAAGCAGTGGTGCGGGGTCAGAGAGCCCCGAGCCCAAGCTGTTACACAAATTTATAGGGTGAGCATAAGCAGTTGGTAGCTGGCTTAAGTGGATTGGTTACATGTTTGCGAAGCAATTTTATTGGTCCAAACTTTCGCGGGCCTTTTTTCAAACTTGGGCATTCGTGGGCTTTTCAGCTTTCCCCTGATAGGTTCCCTTTTTCTTACTGGGCGCATGTTGATTGGCTGGCTCCAGGTGGCCTGATGGGGGTAGGGAATCTTACCATTTCGGGGGAAACCGCAACTTAGGTCCGGGCCACCTGTCATGGTGTTAGCCTTGGCAGCCTCACACCAGCCAGCAGCAAGGCCCCAGCAACCCTAGAGGCACAAGTCTGGACAAGTAGACACCAAGGGGCAACTCTGCCAGAGGCAGTGGAGGGTGGAAAGTGCTAACCCTCAAGTATAACCAGAGGCAGTTCAGATAAATAAAAAACTTTAGCTAGTGCCAAGTTTTCCATAGTGCCACCTATGGGAAAACAAAAGATGGGCTCCTATTTCTAAAGAAACTAAATATCCACTGACAGAGGAACTGGTAAAGGAGATGTGGTACATAAATAAAATGGAATATTACTCAGCCATAAGACAGAATGCAACAATGCCATTTGTAGCAACATGGATGAACCCAGAGATTATCTCACTAAGTGAAGTAGGTCCCACAAATAAAAATATTGTGGTATCACTTATATGTAGAATTTGAAAAAAAGGATACAAATAAACTTGCTTACAGAACAAAAACAGACACACAAACTTCAAAAACAAATTTATGGTTACCAAAGGGGACAAGTAGGGGGGATAAATTAGGAGTGTGCAATTAACCTATACACCCTACTATATATACAATAGATAATCAAAAAGGATATATAACATGGGGAATTCTACTCAGTATTCTGTAATAACCTATATGGGAAAAGAATCTGAAACAGCATGAATATCTGTAAAAATAAATAAATAGTTTTCATTTTTAAAAAAAAGGTAGAACCAGAGATACACACGCAAGCTTTACATAAAGATGAAAGGTGTTCACCACTTCAAACGCATCAGCATAAGAACCAATGACTCTTCACTACATGAAGAACAGTAATACTGTATCACACAAAGAAAATGACAGTGCTCCAGGAATTCAGAAAGGCAGTTCAATGAACTCAGAAATAAAATAAGTGAACAGAAGGAATACTTTGCCAAAGAGACTGAAACACTAAAAAAGGGTCAAATAGAAATTCTGCCGCTGAAGGACTCAATAAATAGGATAAAGAGTGCATTAGAAAGTATTAGAAATAGAGCAGACCACATGGCAGAGAGAATCAGTTTGAAGAGAGAAATCTAGAAATAATAGAGGCAAAAGTGGAAAGAGAATTAAAAAATGAGGAAATTCTGTAAGAACTATCTGACTCCTTTAGGAAAGGCATTAGGGTAATGGGTTTCCCGGAAGGAAAGGAGCACAAGGGAGCAGAGAATTTATTTAAAGACATGATAGCTGAGAACTTCTTAAGCCTGAAGAAGGAATTTGACATTTAAGTTCATGAAGCAAACTGTTTGCTTTGAATATTTGCCTGACTGACAAAAGGCATAGTTGCAAAAATCCATTTGTTGACCATTTAATGATATTATTTTTAAAATTCTTTAAAACTGTTTAGCATCTGGTTTATCTATTTAGGAAGTTTTTTTCTTTTTTTTTTTTTTCACTGAAATTATACAACAGTTTATTCTGTGTCAAACTCAGGTTTTCTCAGAAAAAAATTCTATCAAAATTTCTAAATATTTAGCAAGAGAGGACCTGAATTGCATAGGATGGCTGCTTCCTTACTTTGGGGTTATAATCACTGTTACTGTAGACTTACTGTGGTTTTTTTTCAGCTTTGAAGACAGTTTGGAGGAGGAAAGAATGCAAATGATTTCAAAGTTCTCTTCCATGGACAGTATACAGTTTCCTGGAAATCAGTCCAAATATATCCAAACCAAGACACTCCGTCTGGAATCATTTAGTCACTGAGTTTGGCTTTTGGTTTCAGTTTCCTTCAGCGACATTTCAAAAACCCCTTTCACTATGAGTTTCTGTTTCATATTCTAATCCTTTGTCCTCTGGCAGAGTGGGGTGAAGAGAAAAGAAATCCCTAGGATTGGTAAGGAAAAAAGATATCAGAAACCAACACAAATAAACTAAGAGAAGGAGCGAGAACTCAAGTTTTCAATGAAGCAGCTTTCTGAACAGCTCTAAAAGATTTCTGCTACTGAATTTACAGTTAAGGTAATACCGGGGGAAGGGTGGGAAAATGTTTGCAAGGGGCAGGATGTTTTAAAAAAGCCATTTATGGACCTGTGGAACAGTAGGAGAAAGAGAGGGTGGGACGAATTGAGAAAGTAGCATGACATATATACAATATTGTGTGTAAAATAGATAGCTAGTGGGAAATTGCTACATAACACAGGGAGCCCAGCCTGGTGCTCTGTGACACCCTAGAGGAGTGGGATGAGGGGAGGGGAGGGAGGCTCCACTGGGAGGGGCTTTGTATAAATATATATAAAATTATGACTGATTAGCATTTTGGTATAGCAGAAACCAGCGCAACATTGTAAAGCAATTTTCCTCCAGTTAAAAATAGTCTGTTCATGGTATGATGCAGCTGAGCTCGATGTGGACTGTCAGAGCCCTGTTAAAGGTAAATTGTGGTGATGTTAGCCAGGCAGCAGAATTCATTGTCAGTTCCTTTTGCTTATGGTTGAATTAGACAGGAGCATGTGCAGGGTCAGAGAGTGTGAAATGTCTTCACCCTGTTTTTCTTTCTTTGCCACCTTATGATCCATGGGGATTGTAACTGCCACTTAAACTGTCTTTGATAAAAAACCTGATTAAGATCCTTCAAGTTGCAGCCTGAATTTTTCAAGAACTATGAATTATTTTCATGAGAAACAGCATTGAATGAGATGTAATGTAAATGGCTTGCTTACATTAAAAACAAAAGAGAAAAAAGGAAAACAGTTGAATCCCAGAAAGTACAATGAAATAAGGCTTCACGAAAATGGCTATACATTTTGTTCCTAGTCTTGTACTTTGTTTGAAGATGGATTTCTTTGTTCAGAAAGAATCCTAAATTAATTAGCTTTGATTTCTTGACACCCTTTCATTCCTTAAGGCCTTTTGTATTTTGTATTGTTTCTGCTACTCTACTGATGTTACTATTAAGAATCACTTGATATAACAGTTGCCTCCTTGAGCACTTTAAACTGTCTGGCAATTTTCTTCACTCCTTGGAACTCTCTCCTCCTTTGAATGTATTGTTGTTGTAGCCACGCATTCCGGGAAACAAACTCACTCAGAAGGACAATGCAGACAAGGCAGAGTCTCCTCTTAGTCGAGGACCCCGTCCAGTTTTTGTGAAAACCTTATATACACTAAGTGCACAAACCCGCCTCCCCAAATTCCCTGAAACTAGTCTGAACTAAGGAAAAAGGAAGATACAATCAAAGTTAACCCGTGATTCATATGCCTTAAGCTAGGTAGTTAACAGTGGACAATTATCAATAGGCCTGTGGTCATACCCCAACAAGCATAATAGAATGTATGATTCTACTCGGTTACACAGATAATCAGGGTATTCTTCTAGGCAGCATGGAGAGTCTAGGTACAAGCCCTGGGGGGCCTGGTTTTCCAGTTAGTATGTCGTTTCCATACATACTGGGCATATAGCTCAAAGTCCACAGTCCGGCCCAAGAGGAGTCCTGCTTTCAAGATAGAGTCTATTCTGTCTGTTTCCTCCTTCATTATCATGGCACATACTTTGCACATCTCCTTCTTGTTTGATTTCCATTTTCTCCTTTATAAGAGTTTTTCCTCTACAAATTCAAGCCAAAAACAACACAAAGCAAAGTGAAGGCAAACAACAATAACAAAACCACACATCATAAACTGAGTTATGATAGCAGAGCAACAGTTACGCCTGGGGCTCAAACACAGTGAATCGGCAAAGATGTTTTGGAAGCTGGTTTATTTGATTAACATTAAAGATGCTACCCAGATAACATCTGGTGACAATATATAAAATACTTCCACTAGTATAAATACACAGCCCTAATGTTATTTATTAAGTGGCCTGAAAATTCAGTCAAATTCATTTCCTTTCTCGTTAGTGACATCATCTCAAAGCAAAAGATCTGGTAAGCTCTCAATATCTACAAATAAATTTTGATTGCTTATCTTCTGTTTTTCTAGCTAATTGTTTTAAGTCATAACTGCCAGGTCTCCATATCTTTCTAATCTAAAAATGATTGTGATTCCTGCTATAAACAAATCAGACAATAGGACTCAACAAACATTAAGATGCCAATATTGCTTTGGAAATGGGTTAAAGTAAAAAGAGATTTGGCCTTTGGGAATGTAAAATTACAGGGAATCCTCTCTTTTTGGATCTGGCTTGGACTGGGCATTTCTAGCTCCCATGTCCTGGGGCTATGTTATTTGCAATGGATCTCTTATCTGCTCCCAAGCAGTTTCTATTTATCTGTCACCTGGATAATCTCTGGGGCATTGGCAATTAAGGAAAGGGGGAAATGGGTCTTCACACTTTTTTAAAAGGGAATTTTCACTTTAGATAACAAGGGAATCCAGACCTTTTTATTGTAGGATATCCCTTTAAAAAAAGGCAAGCAGATGGTGAGATTTTAGCTTCTGTTGTAAATAATCACTTCTAAAATGGAAGATAATCATTCTTTATGATATGGCAAGGCAGAAAAGCAAGCATTTGTATACATTTCAGATAGCATTAAAACTGTTTTATCAGGGATTCTTTAGGTTACAAGAATTAACATTAAGAAATTAGAAAGTAGCTGTTACAGTGAAGGCAGTTTGGGGAACCAGTTGGGGTGTCAGGGATACCAATTGATGATTTTCAATGGACCATTCTGAAGAGCTATTAAGTCCAGACATACTAAACAAAAAAGAAAATGCTGTCACAAGAGTTCTCAATTGCTAAAAATGAATCAAACATATATATATATATATTTTTTTTCAAATATAACTTTTCAAATTATAAAAAGTGTCCTGAGTGAATAGGAAAAAAGGCTTTATTTTAGCAAGCAAAATCAAAATTATGAATAATAGAATTCAAGGAATCTCACACATATTTAGGTTTTTATATGCTTTATTCCATCATCTGAATCTTATAATGGTTAAGTGTTAAGAAAATATTTTCACTCACTTTCTCATTCATAAAATGACCACTCATTGAAGCTTTGATTGAATAACACATATTAATAGTTATATAAAAATTCTTTAAAAGTAAAGTTTTAAGAAGTAAACAATTACTATTTGCTAGACAATGGTACATAAGGACCTGGCAGGATTTAGTTTAATGCACTTTGGCTGGACATAGTCCTAAATGAGAGAAAAGCAGGTTGATATTGGGTAAAGGAAAAAAGTGTAATAGAACAAATAGTGGTCATAAATATTCAATCTGGGGATTCAGGGAGATACAAACTAAGAAACACAACCAAGACAAAAGCCAATGGAGAAAAGCGAGACTCAAACTAGCAGTAGTTTAGATTCAGAAAATGCTTTTCTATACATTCCCCAAATACTTAAGAACCAGTGGGGCAGTCTCTAGTAGGACTCTGAAGGGCCTCAGTTCAGTTCAGTAGCTCAATCATGTAGGACTCTTTGCAACCCCATAGGCTGCAAAACAACAGGCTTCCCTGTCCATCACCAACTCCAGGAGTTTGCTCAAACTCACGTCCATTGAATTGGTGATGCTATCCAACCATCTCATCCTCTGTCATCCCCTTCACCTCCTGCCTTCAATCATTCCCAGCATCAGGGTCTTTTCCAATGAGTCTTCCCATCAGGTGTCTAAAGTATTGGAGTTACAGCTTTCCATCAGGTGTCAAAAGTATTGGAGTATTACAGCTTCAGCATCAGTCCTTCCGATGAATATTCAGGACTCATTTCCTTTAGCATTGACTGGTTTGATCTCCTTGCAGTCCAAGGGACTCTCAAGAGTCTTCTCCAACACCACACTTCAAAAGCATTAATTCTTCAGTGCTCAGCTTTCTTTATAGCCCAACTCTCATATCCACACCTGAATACTGGAAAAACCATAGCTTTGACTAAACAGATATTTTTCAGCAAAATAATGTCTCTTCTATTTAATATGCTCTCTAGGTTTGTCATAGCTTTTCTTTCTTCCAAAGAGCAAGCGTCTTTTAATTTCATAGCTGCAGTCACCATCTGCAGTGGTTTTGGAGCCCCTCCAAAAAATAAAGTCTCTCACTGTTTCCATTGTCTCCCCATCTATTTGCCAGAAAGTGATGGGACCGGATGCCATGATCTTAGTTTTCTGTATGTTGAGTTTTAAGCCAACTTTTTCACTGTCCTCTTTCACTTTCATCAAGAGACTCTTTAGTTCTTCTTTGTTTTCTGCCATAAGGGTGGTGTCATCTGCATATCTGAGGTTATTGATATGTCTCCTAGCAATCTTGATTCCAGCTTGTGCTTCAGCCAGCCAGGCATTTCACATGATGTACTCTGCGTATAAGTTAAATAGGCAGGGTAACAATATATAGCCTTGACATACTCCTTTCCCCATTTGGAACTAGTCTGTTATTCCATGTCCAGTTCTAACTGCTGCTCCTTGAACTGCATACAGATTTCTCAGGAGGCAGGTCAAGTGGTCTGGTATTCCTAACTCTTTAAGAATTTTTCACAGTTTGTTGTGAGCCACACAGTCAATGGCTTTGGCATAGTCAATAAAGCAGAAATAGATGTTTTTCTGGAACTCTTTCTTTTTCGATGATTCAGCGGATGTTGGCAAGTTGATCTCTGGTTTCTCTGCCTTTTCTAAAATGAGCTTGAACATCTGGAAGTTCATGGTTCATGTACTGTTGAAGCCTGCCTTGGAGAATTTTGAGCATTACTTTGCTAGCATGTGAGATGAGTGCAATTGTGTGGTAGTTTGATGTTCTTTGGCGTTGCCTTTTTTGGGGACTGGAATGAAAACTGACCTTTTCCAGTCCTGTGGCCACGGCTCAGTTTTCCAAATTTGCTGGCATATTGAGTGCAGCACCTTAACAGCATCATCTTTTAGGATTTGAAATAGCTCAGCTGGAATTTCATCACCTCCACTCACTTATTCATGTTGATGCTTCCTAAGGCCCACTTGACTTTGCGTTCCAGGATGTCTGACTCTAGGTGAGTGATCACACCATCGTGATTATCTGGGTCATGAAGATCTTTTTTGTATTGTTCTGTGTATTCTTGCCACCTCTTCTTAGTATCTTCTGCTTCTGTTAGGTCCATACCATTTCAGTCCTTTATTGTGCCCGTCTTTGCATGAAGTGTTCCCTTGGTACCTGTAATTTTCTTGAAGAAATCTCTTGTCTTTTCCATTCTATTGTTTTCCTCTATTTCTTTGCACTGATCACTGAGGAAGGCTTTCTTGTCTCTCCTGACTATTCTTTGGAACTCTGCATTCAAATGGGTATATCTTTTCTTTTCTCCTTTGCCTTTTGCTTCTCTTCTTTTCACAGGTATTTGTAAGGCCTCCTCAGACAACCATTTTGCCTTTTTGTATTTCTTTTACTTGGGGACGGTCTTGAACACTGCCTCTTGTACAATGTCACGAAACTCCATCCATAGTTCTTCCAGCACTCTATCAAATCTAATCCCTTGAATCTGTTTGTCACTTCCACCATATAATCATAAGGGATTTGATTTAGGTCATACCTGAATCGTCTAGTGGTTTCCCTACTTTCTTTAATTTAAGTCTGAATTTTGCAGTAAGGAATTCATGATCTGAGTGACAGTCAGCTCCTAGTCTTTTTTTTTTTTTTTTGCTGACTCTATAGAGTTTCTCCATCTTTGGCTTCAAAGAATATAATGAATCTGATTTTGGTATTGACCATCTGATGATGTCCATGTCTAGAGTCTTCTCTTGCGTTGTTGGGTCTAGGACTTCTCTTGTGATGAAGGGCTTGGACTTATGTTACTATGACCCTTTTTACTATCTTTTTATATATTATTATTCACTTCTTCAGAAACTTAGACCATCTGGGGAGAAGTATGTCCACAGGTTGAGGAAGCAAAATGACTTTTCTCTGCTTTAAGAATAGAAACTTCAGTCTATCCCATGTCTGTCCTTGAACATCAGGTGACACTATGGACATGGCCCCATTGAATCACATGCCAGAACCCTTGTGCCTCATCGAGAACACTAATGGGCGACTGCTGGTTAATCTGAAAGCCCTGAAGATCCTGTCTGCCATCAGGCAGCCTGTTGTGGTGGTGGCTATCGTGGGCCCCTACCGCACAGGCAAGTCCTACCTGATGAACAAGCTGGCTGGGAAGAAAAAGGGTGAGTGACATGGGCAGAGCCCAGCCAAGTCCCTTCTGTCCACCCACACTCCCAGCATGCAGCACAGCAATGTGAGGAGAGGAAGTGAGAGACCTGGGAGGAATATTGAAAGCTAATGCTTGGCTCAAATCTAGCTAATGATCTTCTGGGAGATGAAAGGTAGAGTTCTGCTTCTGATATATCACCTCATTTTTTCCCCTCAGTATCTACTTAGAAAAATTACAGTACTTTCCAATTATAAGAAGACATCAATGAAATAACTTCTACATATGTAATTATAAGTGACTAAATTTTGATAGTATAATATTCTTGCAAAAAAAGAAATGTCAAATTTCCAGCCCTATGGTACATGGCATTCTTATTTATCGCATTCCTCTATTGTAATTCAGATCAATACAGAGTTATATTTTCTGCCATAGCCTCGCCTTGCTTTCCTTAAATGGTAGCTCACTTATTAAGGCAGTCTCCAGTTTCCAGATCCACTCCTCTATTACAGCGTTTCAACTCTCCCTGTAGGATTCTCAGTTGGATCTACAGTGCAGTGTAGCACGAAGGGCATCTGGATGTGGTGTGTGCCTCACCCCAAGAAACCAAACCACACCCTGGTTCTTCTTGACACTGAGGGACTCGGCGACATAGAGAAGGTAATTAACAAGAATTTCTTTTTGATCAACCTCCTCATCCCTGAACACTCTTTACACGGGGAGTTTTTTTTTTACTTCTACTTAACCAGGGTATACTTTTTTCCGCTTTCTGTTTTTAATAGTCAAATTTTAGAAACCTGAAGTGAGAAAAATAGGTGTGAAAGCCAGAATCACAATTGGGAGACTGTACTAATGTGGAGCTAGACAGTTAACCAAACTGAAGAGAGAGACAGTGCAAATAAAGTCACCGTCATAAGTCTGTCCCTGCAGAGGACAGAGGTTAGCAGTGGGCTTCAGGGCAGCAGAACTTGAGTTCAAATCAGGATCCTGGTACTTGCAGCTCTTAAAACTTTGACAAACAAAAATAAGTCTCCTCAAATCTCCTATTTCCCCTTTGGTCTGATCCATTTTATCATTTGCACAGGAGATGCACGTTATTTTTCCACTTCTATCTGGCAAGAAAAAAAGCCTTGATTTGTAGTACTTTCAAGTTTTCTAAGTGCTCCCATCACAGCTGACTCCAAGCTACCAAAGTGAAGTCACTAAACTCAAGGCTCAGAAAAGATGTACACAACCGGCTGTTATAAGCTGGTATGAGATGGCTTGAGCACAAAACGGGATCTTTCCCTTGTACTTCTCTTGTTTTTTATGTCTTTATTTTGCTTTTGATATCCCGCAAAATGATAAACCCATTTTTGCTTTAGTTTGTTTACCTGTAACATAGAGACAGTAGTTAAAACCTTATTCTCACAGCACTGAGTATTAGATAAGATCAGTAATGTGAACTTCCCTGTGTATAATAGTTATTCAATAAAATAGGTGCATGTATTATACATACAGACCAACTTTGTTCCACACAGTCGAAAATCTTGATTTTAAATCCTCTGATTACCTTCAGTAAATCTGACTATCGATTTTGCAAATACCTAACCACTTACAAGAGGGACTAATAAATTAACAAAATATGGTTTTATATAAAATTATCAATGCTAATGACAGAACTAAAGTTCCCATGTTTCTCACAACCATTTTAGTTTGTCCTGTTTAACATTTGTAGATCAAGGGCCTGTTTTTAGTAACTGCTCATATGGGAGCACCATGAGACATGACTGAAATTTATTCTGACTTCTAGGGCGACAAGACAAATGACACCCATATATTTGTACTGGCACTACTATTGAGTAGTACTTTTGTATACAATACCATGAACAAAATTGACCATGGGGCTATCAACCTCTTGCAGTATCCTTTTGTGGTCCAGGATGGCACCAAAGCCAGAAAGAATTCCTCCATTCACCAGCTCATGAGTCCTTGTGTATCAAACACAAAAATGAAAACACTGTGAACATTGAAAGAACAAGATGAAGTCCTTTTGTTTACTGAATGCAATGAGGACTTGGTTACAACCCAAAGAGAATATAAAAGCATATAAAGGCATGGAATTAAATATGGCTCAGATGCAGTCCTGTTTCCAAAAGTTTTCCTTAATTGCGTCTCAGCTATGTGACAGAACTGTCACAACTGCTCAGAATAGATACCTCACCTGCTCTTAACGGGGTAAATGATGCAGCTGACTTTGTGAGAGTCTGTCCAGACTTAGTGTGGACTTTGAGAGATTTCTACCTTGACCTGGAAGCAAATGGGCAACTCATCACAGCAGATGAATACCTGGAGAATTCACTGAGGCCAAAGCAAGGTAACAGACTCCAATTTTGGAAAGAGGGTGAAAAGTAGCACAAGAAGTTATCTCTTGTATGTTGCTGGTTAAACTTAGAGTTTCCTATATTTACTCAGCTGACTAAGTGACCATATAAATAATTAATACTATTAATTTAAATGAACTAATAGAGTCGATATTAAATTATATTATTCCCTGTTCTTGGAGCAAATAACTTTTCCATTTTCCTTTCCCTGGTTGATCACCTTTTAAGCTTTTGCTTAGGGTTTGTGAAAATGTAGTGACACAAACAACATCAGGGAGTGAAAGTGAAAGTCGTTCGGTCGTGTCTGACTCTTTGTGACCCCATGGACTATACAGTCAATAGGATTCTCCAGCAAGAATACTGGAGTGGGTAGCCTTTCCCTTCTTCAGGGGATCTTTGTAACCTGGGATTGAACCCAGGTCTCCCACATTGCAGGCAGATTCTTTACCAGCTGAAGAAGGGAAGCCCAAATCAGGTAGAGGACACATTTATTTGTGGGGAATAGATTAAAATGAATGTAATTCGATACTAAATAAATCCTATTTTTTCCCTCCTCAGGCACCAACCAACATTTTCAGAATTTTAATCTGCCCCGTCTGTGTATACAGAAATTCTTTCCAGTAAAGAAATGCTTCATTTTTGACTTACCCACTCACCAGAAGAAGCTTGCCCAGCTTGAGACACTGCATAATGATGATCTGGATCCTAAGTTTGTACAACAAGTGGCAGAATTCTGTTCCTACATCTTTAGCTATTCCAAGACTAAAACTCTTTCAGGAGGTATCCAGGCCAGTGGATCTCGTGAGTACCTTTTCAAGGGTTTTCCCTCAATTCAAAATAGAGAATGAGAGCACTGTTGTAATTTCTCCTTCCATCTGTCAATGCTAAAAATGCATAGTCAGATATTACCAAGAAAATCATAGATATCATATTTATTAAATATTTCAAAAAATATTTCTAGATGCTTTTAGTAATGCTTGCAAAATAAGATAAAATAGGAAGAATAACCTGAAGAAAAGGTCAAGTTAAAAAAGTTATGCCTATAAACGATCCACTGTTGACCTAGACTAACCCGCATGGGTTGGCAGCATTTGTCCCACCAATACAGTGGGTACTTGTTCAGTGCCACAGCCTTAGATAGGCAGAAAATGGGAAGACATTCATTGTAGAAAGGGAACATACTTAACATAAACATTAAACAAACAGATGCCCAGATTGTCTAAAACCCTTCAAGAAATCGAAGCAGACTTCTCAATCCAATTGTTCCTAAATATTCTATGTCTTGGAACTTTGTAAATTATTGTGTGTTAGTCAGTCATATCCACTCTTTGCGACCCCAAGGACTATAGCCCGCCAGGCTCCCCTGTCCATGGAATTTACCAGGCAAGGATACTGGAATGGGTTGCCATTTCCTTTTCCAAGGTATCTTCCCAACCCAGGGATCAAACCCGGGTCTCCTGCATTGTAGGCAGATGCTTTACAGTCTGAGCTACTAGGGAAGTCCATATTGTAAATTATTGCTACAATCTAAAGGGAAGATGAGGGCAAATGCAAGTAGGCAAAGGCATAGGAAGACAAACAGGAAAGTTCCAACAAAGAGTAAGGTGACCTGGCTTAATTTGCCTACTCTGTGCTTTTTTGGGTGAGGGTAACACTCACACCAGCTTTACATATTGAAGTGGAGGAGAAAAGGGAATTCTAAAGGGAATAGAAACCTGAGGAAGAGAGAAAGAAAGGGAAGAGTAAACAGGCAAACGGTCTATAGTATTCTAAATAAATGAATACACACAAATTTGTATAACCATCTTCTCATTGCTCAATTAGAAAGGGATGAAACATGGATCATCACACAAATCTTAAATTTTCTCCTTTGAACACTTTCCTTTCTCAGAGAATGAAATATCTGTCTTCTTGATCACATAATTTCCCAAAGGAACTTACTTGGGCCATTTAAACACTGTGCATAAGGCTGAATATGCTAAATTAACATTCTCAGAATTAGTTCAGAGCATGTCCTTTTTCTCTGCAAATAATTCAAGCATCTTTTCCCCCTGTGAAGATCTAAAGAACATAGTGCAGACCTATGTCAATGCCATCAACAGTGGGGATCTGCCCTGCATGGAAAATGAAGTCCTGACCTTGGCCCAGATTAAGAACTCAGCTGTAGTGCAAAAGGCCATTGCCCACTATGACCAGCAGATGGGCCAGAAGTTGCAGCTGCCCACAGAAACCCACCAGGAACTGCTGGACCTGCACAGGGCCAGTGAGAAAGAGGCCATTGAAGTCTTCATGAAGAACTCTTTCAAGGATGAGGACCAAGGGTACTGGAAAAAATTAGAGGTAATTAAGTTTTTTGCTATAGTCATGGGACTTAGGCACAATAAAAGGCAAAATGTTGCTATGAAATACAAAATGTGGACTTAAGAAAAACAATTTTTACTAGACTGAGAGATAATGACTATCACTTATGTGACCAAGATTTCACTATTATTCTGAAGACAAGTAACAACAAAAAGCTTATAACTACCCTGGACACTACTGTTATTGTCATTATTTAGTCTTAAGTCATGTCCGACTCTTTGCAACCCCATGGACTGCAGCCCTCCTGCCTCCTCTGTCCATGGGATTTCCCAGACAATAGTATTGGAGTGGGTTGCCATTTCCTTCTCCAGGCGATCTCTTCCCAACACAGGGATCAAATCTGCATCTCCTGCACTGCAGGTAGATTCTTTACTACTGAGCCACCAGGGAAGCCCCCAGACCCTATAGATTCTGAAAGTTTCACACACAGATAACTCATCTTATTATGTTATGCCCATAGACTAGTTTTTTAAAAAGCAATCTCATCCCTTAAAAATTTGTATTCATAAAGTATTAACTTTCCTTTTTTATTAATCAAGCATACAGAATTGCCAAAGGCTCTACTAAAAGATTATCTCCTCAGGTTTAATAGCATATGCTTATTATTCAGGCTAATTATCCATTCTACCTCCTGGAAATCCCAGGATCTGGAAATCCCAGGCCCAATATAATATTGAAACAGTAGTAACATCAGTTCAGCTCAGTTCAGTCGCTCAGTCGTGTCCGACTCTTTGTGACCCCATGAATCACAGCGTGCCAGGCCTCCCTGTCCATCACCAGCTCCTGGAGTTTACTCAAACTCATGTCCATCAAGTCGGTGATGCCATCCAGCCACCTCATCCTCTGTCGTCCCCTTCTCCTGCCCCCAATCCTTCCCAGCATCAGGGTTTTTTCCAATGAGCCAACTCTTCGCATGAGGTGGCCAAAGTATTGGCGTTTCAGCTTTAGTGTCTCCTTCCAATGAACACCCAGGACTGATCTCCTTTAGGATGGACTGGTTGGATCTCCTTGCAGTCCAAGGGACTCTTAAGAGTCTTCTCCAACACCATAGTTTAAAGCATCAATTTTTCGGTGCTCAGCTTTTCTTCACAGTCCAACTCTCACATCCATACATGACAACTGGGAGAACCATAGCCTTGACTAGACAGACCTTTGTTGGCAAAGTAATGTCTCTGCTTTTTAATATGCTATCTAGGTTGGTCATAACTTTTCTTCCACGCAGTAAGTGTCTTTTAATTTCATGGCCACAATCACCATCTGCAATGATTTTGGAGCCCCCCCAAAATAAAGTCTGACACTCTTTCCCCATCTATTTCCCATGAAGTGATGGGACCAGATGCCATGATCTTAGTTTTCTGAATGTTGGGCTTTAAGCCAACTTTTTCACTCTCCTCTTTCACTTCCATCAAGAGGCTTTTTAGTTCCTCTTCACTTTCTGCCATAAGGGTGGTGTCATCTGCATATCTGAGGTTATTGATATTTCTCCCGGCAATCTTGAATCCAGCTTGTACTTCTTCCAGCCCAGCACTTCTCATGATGTACTCTGCATATAAGTTAAATAAGCAGGGTGACAATGTACAGCCTTGATGTACTCCTTTTGCTATTTGGAACCAGTCTGTTGTAACATAGTAGGTTGCATTTAAAATTAGGGCTTGAGGCTAGAGATCTGTAGTCTGAAGATTCTATCTAAAGTAGAAGAGGCAAAAGAAAGGGGGTGTCCAGAGACTTCAAGTATAAAAGTAAAGTCACTTTTCTACAGTGTATTATCTATGGAACTGTTTTACTATAGGTTTGGTAGGAAGAATATAGTATTGCTTGTAGTCTTTGAATTCCCCCCCAACCCAAATACAGCGATTCTCTTTGTGAATCATTTCTAAAAATACTGAAGTGTTGGTAATACCTTTTCCATGGGCCTTTGTCCCCTTAAAGATGCAGCTAGTAGCCAAACTGAATTACTTTCATAAACGAAACTTGGAGGCGTCACAGAATCGTTGCTCAGCTTTACTTCAGGATATTTTTCATCCTCTAGAAGAAAATGTGAAGCAAGGGGTTTATGCAAAACCCGGGGGGCATTGTCTCTTCATTCAGAAGAGAGAAGAGCTGAAGGAAAAGTACAATCAGGAGCCCGGGAAAGGAATACAGGTATCCTTGATTTTATGTATTAATTATGGGGGAACTGTAGAGGGTCTTCTTTGAAGAATCAATGATGACAGACAGGAAGAATAATAGTGGTGGAATTAAACTAGACTATTGCCATAATCACCAGACTTTTATTACAACCATCAACATTCATTGCAACAAAAGGATGTTTTTGGATACACAGGACAGAATCCCAGTAAATGAACTAACCTAAGAAAATAATTCATTGATGCACATAAACTAAAGGCAAAATGTTTAAATTTAGTTGTAAGTATTAATATAGATATGTCCAATAGTTTAATCAGCTGATTACATGTAACAATGTAATCAATGTACCCCTTTCCTTCTTTCGTTCCTATCCAAAATCCAGCTTTTTCTGTTTTCCTCACCATTGACTTCATTCTCAGGCAGCCTCACCCCACATGGCAGCAAAGATGACACCGACAGCTCCCAGCTTAACTAGTCCTTCATGACCTCAGTCTCATGGGAGAGAAGATATCTTTTCCGGCATCCATATCAGTCTTTAAAACACTCAAGTTGCAGTATTTTCCCACCTATACCCAAATCTTCTGCATCAAGTGGCTTTGGGTACTCCAATAGGCCAGCCTGGAGCTTGTCTCCACTCCTTGACAGAAGAGGCTTGATTGACAGTTCCACTAAGTACAGGCTGAGCACTTCTAGGGAGGAAAAGATGCTGGGAAGAAAAGGAAATAAGGAGGTTTACAACAGTTCTAATCATTTTTTACTTCTGATTATATTTTTTCGGGTTCTTAGGCTGAGGAAGCTCTTCAGAAATATTTAGAGTCCAAGGAGTCTGTGAGTGTTACCATTTTGCAGACAGACCTTGCTCTCACAGCAAGTGAAAAGGAGATTGAAGGTGAGAAAAACAATGGAAAAAAAAAAATGCAACACAGAAATTCTACACATTTTTTTTTTTTTAATTTTTTTATTAGTTTGGAGGCTAATTACTTCACAACATTTCAGTGGGTTTTGTCATACATTGATATGAATCAGCCATAGATTTACACTTATTCCCCATCCCGATCCCCCCTCCCACCTCCCTCTCCACCCGATTCCTCTGGGTCTTCCCAGTGCACCAGGCCCGAGCACTTGTCTCATGCATCCCACCTGGGCTGGTGATCTGTTTCACCATAGATAGTATACATGCTGTTCTTTTGAAATATCCCACCCTCACATTCTCCCACAGAGTTCAAAAGTCTGTTCTGTATTTCTGTGTCTCTTTTTCTGTTTTGCATATAGGGTTATCGTTACCATCTTTCTAAATTCCATATATATGTGTTAGTATGCTGTAATGTTCTTTATCTTTCTGGCTTACTTCACTCTGTATAAGGGGCTCCAGCTTCATCCATCTCATTAGGACTGGTTCAAATGAATTCTTTTTAATGGCTGAGTAATATTCCATGGTGTACATGTACCACAGCTTCCTTATCCATTCATCTGCTGATGGGCATCTAGGTTGCTTCCATGTCCTGGCTATTATAAACAGTGCTGCGATGAACATTGGGGTGCACGTGTCTCTTTCAGATCTGGTTTCCTCAGTGTGTATGCCCAGAAGTGGGATTGCTGGGTCATATGGCAGTTCTATTCCAGTTTTTTAAGGAATCTCCACACTGTTCTCCATAGTGGCTGTACTAGTTTGCATTCCCACCAACAGTGTAAGAGGGTTCCCTTTTCTCCACACTCTCTCCAGCATTTATTGCTGTAGACTTTTGGATAGCAGCCATCCTGACTGGTGTGTATGGTACCTCATTGTGGTTTTGATTTGCATTTCTCTGATAATGAGTGATGTTGAGCATCCTTTTCATGTGTTTGTTAGCCATCTGTATGTCTTCTTTGGAGAAATGTCTGTTTAGTTCTTTGGCCCATTTTTTGATTGGGTCATTTATTTTTCTGGAATTGAGCTGCAGGAGTTGCTTGTATATTTTTGAGATTAATCCTTTGTCTGTTTCTTCATTTGCTATTATTTTCTCCCAATCTGAGGCTGTCTTTTCACCTTACTTATAGTTTCCTTTGTAGTGCAAAAGCTTTAAGTTTCATTAGGTCCCATTTGTTTATTTTTGCTTTTATTTCCAATATTCTGGGAGGTGGGTCATAGAGGATCTGGCTGTGATTTATGTCGGAGAGTGTTTTGCCTATGTTCTCCTCTAGGAGTTTTATAGTTTCTGGTCTTACATTTAGATCTTAATCCATTTTGAGTTTATTTTTGTGTATGGTGTTAGAAAGTGTTCTAGTTTCATTCTTTTACAAGTGGTTGACCAGTTTTCCCAGCACCACTTGTTAAAGAAATTGTCTTTTCTCCATTGTATATCCTTGCCTCCTTTGTCAAAGATAAGGTGTCCATAGGTTCGTGGATTTATCTCTGGGCTTTCTATTCTGTTCCATTGGTCTATATTTCTGTCTTTGTGCCAGTACCACACTGTCTTGATGACTGTGGCTTTGTAGTAGAGTCTGAAGTCAGGCAGGTTGATTCCTTCAGTTCCATTCTTCTTTCTCAAGATTACTTTGGCTATTCGAGGTTTTTTGTATTTCCATACAAATTGTGAAATTCTTTGGTCTAGTTCTGTGAAAAATACCGTTGGTAGCTTGATAGGGATTGCATTGAATCTATAGATTGGCTTTGGGTAGAATAGCCATTTTGACAATATTGATTCTTCCAATCCAGGAACACGGTATGTTTCTCCATCTGTTTGTGTCCTCTTTGATTTCTTTCATCAGTGTTTTATAGTTTTCTATGTATAGATCTTTTGTTTCTTTAGGTAGATATATTCCTAAGTATTTTAATTCTTTTGTTGGCATGGTGAATGGTATTGTTTCCTTAAATTTCTCTTCTGTTTTTTCATTGTTGTATATAGGAGTGCAAGGGTTTTCTGTGTGTAATTTTATATCTGCAACTTTACTATAATCATTGATTAGTTCTAGTAATTTTCTGGTAGAGTCTTTAGGGTTTTCTATCTAGAGGATCATGTCATCTGCAAACAGCCAGAGTTTCACTTCTTCTTTTCCTATCTGGATTCCTTTTACTTCTTTTTCTGCTCTGATTGCTGTGGCCAAAACTTCCAACACTATGTTGAATAGTAGTGGTGAGAGTGGGCACCCTTGTCTTGTTCCTGATTTCAGGGGAAATGCTTTCAATTTTTCACCATTGAGGGTGATGCTTGCTGTGGGTTTGTCATATATAGCTTTTATTATGTTGAGGTATGTTCCTTCTATCCTGCTTTTTGGAGAGTTTTAATCATAAATGAGTGTTGAATTTTGTCAAAGGCTTTCTCTGCATCTATTGAGATAATCATATGGTTTTTAACTTTCAATTTGTTAATGTGGTGTATTACATTGATTGATTTGCGGATATTAAAGAATCCTTGCATTCCTGGGATAAAGCCCACTTGGTCATGGTGTATGATTTTTTTAATATGTTGTTGGATTCTGTTTGCTAGAATTTTGTTAAGGATTTTTGCATCTATGTTCATCAGTGATATTGGCCTGTAGTTTTCTTTTTTTGTGGCATCTTTGTCTGGTTTTGGAATTAGGGTGATGGTGGCCTCATAGAATGAGTTTGGAAGTTTACCTTCTTCTGCAATTTTCTGGAAGAGTTTGAGTAAGGTAGTGTTAGCTCTTCTCTAAATTTTTGGTAGAATTCGCTGGAAGCCATCTGGTCCTGGGCTTTTGTTTGCTGAAGATTTGATTACGTTTCGATTTCCTTGCCTGTGATGGGTCTGTTAAGATCTTCTATTTCTTCGATGGTTCAGTTTTGGAAATTATACTTTCTAAGAATTTGTCCATTTCATCCAAGTTGTCCATTTTTTGGCATAGAGCTGCTTGGTAGTAGTCTCTTTAATGATCGCTTTGTATTTCAGTGTTTGTCCTGGTTGTGATCTCTCCATTTTCATTTCTAATTTTGTTATTTGGTTCTTCTCTCTTTGTTTCTTAATGAGTCTTGCTAATGGTTTGTCAATTTTGTTTATTTTTTCAAAAAACCAGCTTTTAGCTTTGTTGATTTTTGCTATGGTCTCTTTAGTTTCTTTTCCATTTATTTCTGCCCTGATTTTTAAGATTTCTTTCCTTCTGCTAACCCTGGGGTTCTTCATTTCTTCCTTCTCTAATTGCTTTAGGTGTAGAGTTAGGTTATTTATTTGGCTTTTTTCTTGTTTCTTGATGTAAGCCTGTAATGCTATGAACCTTCCCCTTAGCACTGCTTTTACAGTGTCCCATAGGTTTTGGGTTGTTGTGTTTTCATTTTCATTCATTTCTATACATATTTTGATTTCTTTTTTGATTTCTTCTATGATTTGTTGGTTATTCAGAAGTGTGTTATTTAGCCTCCATGTGTTTGAATTTTTTACAATTTTTTTCCTGTAATTGAGATCTAATCTTACTGCACTGTGGGTCAGAAAATGAGATGGAATGATTTCATTTTTTTTGAATTTTCCAAGACTAGATTTATGGCCCAGGATGTGATCTATTCTGGAGAAGGTTCCGTGTGCACTTGAGAAAAAGGTGAAGTTGCTTGTTTTGGGGTGAAATGTCCTATAGATATCAATTAGGTCTAGCTGGTCCATTGTGTCATTTAAAGTTTGTGTTTTCTTGTTAATTTTCTGTTTAGTTGATCTATCCATAGTTGTGAGTGGGGTATTAAAGTCTCCCACTATTATAGTGGTTACTATTAATTTCCTCTTTATACTCGTTAGTGTTTTGCCGTACATATGGCGGTGGCTTCCTATGTTGGTGCATATATATTTGTAATTGTTATATCTTCTTCTTGGATTGATCCTTTGATCATTATGTAGTGTCCTTCTTTGTCTCTTTTCACATCCTTTATTTGAAAGTCTATTTTATCTGATATGAGTATTGCGACTCCTGCTTTCTTTTGGTCTCCGTTTGCGTGAAATATTTTTTTCCAGCCCTTCACTTTAGTCTGTATGTGTCTCTTGTTTTGAGTGGGGTCCTCTATGTAGACAGCATATAGGGGTCTTGTTTTTGTATCCCCATCCACCAATCTTTGTCTTTTGGTTGGGGCATCAACCCATTACATTTAAGGAATTATTGATGGGTGGTCCCGTTGCCATTTACTTTGTCCGTTTTGGGTTCACGTTTATCAACCTTTCCCTGCA